>NW_007245102.1:605649-618328 GCF_000164805.1 Carlito syrichta
CAGGTTCTTGCTATTGTGAACAATGCTGCAATAAACATTCGTGTGCAGGTATTTTTTTGATAGAGTGATTTGAGTTCTTCAGGGTATATTCCCAGTAGGGGGATTGCAGGGTCATATGGGAGGTTGATATTTAGAGTTTTTTGGAATCGCCACACTGCTTTCCACAGAGGCTGCACTAGTTTACACTCCCTCCAGCAGTGTAGAAGTGTTCCCTTTTCGCCACACCCTCTCCAGCAACTGTTATTTTTTTGTTATTGATAATTGCCATTCTGATTGGAGTTAGGTGGTATCTCAGTGTGGTTTTGATTTGCATCTCCCTGATGATTAGTGAGGTTGAACATTTCTTCATGTGTCTGTTGGCTGCTCAGATGTCTTCCTTTGTGAAGTGTCTGTTCATAGCCTTTGCCCATTGTATAATGGGGTTGTTTGTTTTTTTCTTTTCAGCACGTTTGAGTTCCTTGTAGATCCAAGATGTTAAACCTTTGTCAGACCTGGAGTTGGCAAATACTTTTTCCCAGTTTGTAGGCTGTCTCCCTGTTCTCTTGATATTTCTTAAATATGTATCTTCTTCATCAATATCAATGCATTTAGAAAACCGATATAAAGTAATACACAGAGTCTCAAATAAGTTAAGCTCAATTAAAAAATGTATAAAAATATATTGTGTAACTTTCAAACCAACCAAAGCAAGATAAGAGAAAAAAAGAAACAAAGTAATAGTGTGGTAAATATGTGAAGTGAAATAAAATGGCTAAAGACAGTCTAATTCAGCTGTCATTACAATAATATAAATAAATTAAACTTACTGATCAAAAGCCTTTTCAGATTGGATTAAAATGATTTATCTGTGTTATAATTTTAGTTCTCCAAGAAGCAGACTTTGAGACAGAAGTATGTGTACAGAAAGTTTGGGGCGGTGTTGGGGATGACTCTCAAAACACATTCTTGTAGAGAAGGAAGGAAAGAGGATTGAGCAGAGGAAGAAGTTGAGCTGTGACACAGTTTCAACAAAGCCCTCAGCTGATTTCACAGGATGCTCTGAACCTGAGATTGCCTTTCAGGTTGGACTTTACACCAACACATTGATCAGATAGATGTTGGGTGTGGACTAACACAGGGGGAGGGGGCGAGGAGAGTGGCACAACCTTGAGTAATGCAGTTTCTTTTGGACAATGATAATCTCTGGACAGGAGCTCAGCTGTGAGTCAGAGACAGGCAACACTACCAGTCATGGAGCGAATGAGTTTCTCAGTCCTGAAGAGGAGAAGGAGGAATGCAGCACAGTTTACAGTACAGTTCACACCCTGATTCACCCACTCAGCATGACTTGCTTCACAAAATATGTTTACCCATTTGGAAAAACTCCTCCAGAATTCAAGTTGTTCTCTTTCCTAGGAAAGCTTACAAGAGGAAGGTTAGCAGGACAAACATTGGTTCTTGCTACTGTAGTTAGTCTTGGGACTGCAGATGACACACTTCATCTTCCTGTTCCCATCCCAGATGCCCTTTCCATTCATCTAGCACCTTGGCTTGTTAGGTGACAGTGACATCTGTAGGAGTCTGAAGTTCAGAGTAGGTCTGCATTCAGGTTATGACTGCTACACTGCTTTCTTTATTGTCGAGATTGGTGATGGAAGTACCAAGAATTGCCATAGCTGACCACCAGATATCAAATATAACCTCTTTGGCCTCCAGGTGTAGTAGCAGCTCTACTTCTTCCAGATGACCAAAATCAATACTCCCACTGGAATGTTGCTTCCTTTACTGGTCTGCTAGTATTTGACATGAGGATCCTGAAGTGACTGGTTGGCAGTCATAGCTTAAACTTTCATGGAAGTATTTTTGCATCCCACAGTGAAAGGTTATCCCTCTGGGAACTAGAACTTCTATATCCACAGGACCTAGAGCTGCAGGGAGGGGAATCAGGTATTCCCCAAGTGGATTACTGAACTTGATGGGACGCTCCTATTTCTACCTTTTGGTTCTTGGATATGTTTACCCTATTTGTTGGCGTCACAGGACCCAACAGCTGTTGTTGACTTAGAGTAGATACTATGACCTAGCAGATGACACCCTATCCTTTCTGGGTATCATCTCAGAGATGGTGCCTCAGTTTATGGGTGGTGGGACCAATGCATTCCATGGTACTAGGCCACTACTTCACCTATTTTGCTGTAAAAAGAGTTCCTTCAACTGAAGTGATACTATGCAAGACAGATTCCTTGTTGATAGAACAAACTTTGCAAGCCTTTGGATAGTGGTATGAGCTGAGGCCCTGTGGGCAAGAGAGTCAAACTCATATAAAAAATATTCATCCATAATCTAGATGATTTGATGCTTTTTCCAGGGTAGAAAGGGACCCATGTAATTAATCTACTTGTCATCAAGTGCTGGTTGACTTCATTGAGGTATGGTACCATGTCAGGAGCACGATTGCTAGCAAGGTGACCATCCTGCAGTAGCAGTACCTCTGTAAAATTTGGTAATGAGGAGCCTACCATTTTAATCATTGATAGTTTTTAGTCTTATCACCATGAGTATCACTGTGCCCACACTTGGATGATTGATGCAGAGATGATTGACATCAATTGGCCTGGTTGTTTAGTAGCTGGTATCTTTTCCATGATAGATAGTCTTTGGTAGGCATTAAGGTATCATACAAAAACTCTCAAGCTCTTTGACAACTCTCATGAGTCCATGATGAGTCCATCAGGCTTTTGATGGGGTTGCAGGCTATTCACGAATGCTCATTCATCTAATGCCCAGCCATTTCTCATTGCACACAAAGTGAATTCCTAGGTGTACTGCCCACAGCTCTGCCTAATGGTGGTATTTCCCCTCACTTTTTTCTCTCAACACCATCAAGGAATGAGGCTATAGTGTAGCTGGAGTTAATTTTTGGCTTCTATTAACATATGAAGCCAAGTTATCTATTAAGCAAGTTCAACCTTTGTTTTCGCTATTAACAGGTCATAAGGTTCACCTTCCCCATGTTGAATTAGAGGAGGCAGAGGGAGAGCTGCAAGGACGGCAATGCTGAGTGACATGAGAGTCAGGGCCACCTGCTCGTGCAGCTTGCCTCTCCTCTCTGTTGCAGCCAGTGCTCAATCCTTGGATGTACGTACCACTTTCATCTGACAATGGTTTGCTGTTGGGCCCATATGGTCTTATAACTTGGTACTTATAGAGTCCGGTTCATGATGAGTGGTGGGGCTACCCAGAGCCTTCATCACTAACTTCTCTAGACCTACTGTAGTGAAGTAGCATTTCATGAACTGTTTTTCAGATGGCTTATCATTTTCTGCTACAGAAGACATGATCTTGCTTCAGAACCCTAAGAATTTACTTTGTGATTCTACTTCTGATGCTTTTATAAACTTTATAAGACATCTTTTTCACCACAGATACCTCTAATCTCATAGATTCTGCCAGTTTGCATGGCCCAAGGGGGAGGGATGTTTGCTTCAGAGCTTGGATTTGCTGCAAATTTGTTTCTACTCTGGGTCCAATTCAAACTTGATAGCAGGATCACTTAGTAGATCTCTGTGTTTCTTTATTAGCAATGGGAGATATGAGATTCAGCAAACTCTCCTCTACTTTGGAAGGGAAATTCCTACATTTCCCAAATCAGTATGGTACTAAAAGTCTTCACTGATGTGGTGAACTCCTGCATCTTCTACAGCACATATATCCTACCAAGACTGCCAATGTACTTGCCATTTCTTGCACATCCACTCTAAGATGATGTTATCAATAGAATGTACTGTTATGAAGTTTTATAAAATGTGTACATGATCTAAGTTCCTTCAGTCTCTATTATGACAGAGGTTGAGAGAGTTTGGCACAATTTTGTCCATCCCATGTAAAGACAATCTGCTTCTGGTCCTAGTTCCCAGTGAGGATGGACAAATATGTATTTACCAAATAGATGTCTGCATAGCATGTATTGAGGCTGTGTTAATTTGATCTAGTTACTGCCACTGCAACTTTAACAGCAGTCAGTACTTGGTAGTGCTTGGGTTGTCTACTGTAATCCATCGAATCCTACCTGTTTTTTTAAGGAAGCAGATAAGTGAATTAAATGGAGAATGATAAAGAACTATCAGCCCTATATCACTTAGTTCTTCAAGGCTGGCATCAATCTCTGCCAATCTCCAGTATACAATATTGCCTTGTATTTACTGCATTGGTTAGGTTGGGGAGGGGAGAATTTTAAAAGTCTTTCTCTTGGCCTTCTCTGATCTCATGGCTCTCACCCCATAGGCCAAGGAAAAACAGTACTGCTGACTTGCAAGTATGCCCAAAGTATTCATTTTGTGGCTAGGAAAATGACCACTGCGTTTACCCATGAACTCAATGGACCTATAGTAAGCTGAACCTGGAGCAGAACGCTGTAAGTTGACCCCGTACATCCTCATTCTAACAGGGGCATCATGATTATGCTTCACATCTCCAAGAATCTGTCTCAACTCAGATCTTAAGTCCTGCATATTTTCAAATACCTCAGTCGTTTGAGTATTCCCCTTTCCCTTTGTACAGTTACTTGCATCAGTGGTCATTGTTCCCCTTGGGGAAGGACTGGAGAATAACTAGAATGTGCACTTGTAGTGATGCTGCAGAATCTTTCCTCTTGAGGACCTGAACTCTCCTTCAGCTATTCTGTTCCAGGTCTAAAATCTGACTTGGATCTGGAAAGTGGCAAGGGGTCATGAGTTTTTCTGGAATGTTTGCCCTCAGCTTTCTGATCATCCATACTTGAGTTATTTTGATTGTGTAAATTGAGCAATAATCTGTATAGATTGTGCATCCATCTTGCCTCTAGGGCATTGTGATCTATATAACCATCTCCATAGCTCTCTACCGGTAAGCACTACCCCATTTCCTGGCTGCCATTCAGGTCTTGTAGCTTATTTTTATAATTGCAGCCACCAGCCTTCTTACAGTTAACCACCACCAGCTGGCCTCAATTATTTTGAGATCTTATCATGTGTCCCATTGATATCAATTCTATGACAGCGATTTCTACCACCAGATGGCAAGTTTTCTCAGTGCTATTGGTGGCTGACTCAATGGTGCATTCCCTATAGCTTTGGAAAACCAAGAGCCTCTGGGTTTTCCCAGAGTACAGTGATGGATGGCACATTCCCTAGCTGTTCTGGTTTTCAATGGGAGAAGCTATAAGTTGAAGAAGACATGTCATGGACATAGCATGAGGAGGAGCCAGTCATTTCTAGTGAATGCAAATAACCAAAATGAACAAAATGATCTAGGCAGAATGCACTGGAAAATAATAGACTTTATTTCTGCTCAACAAATAATTTCTATCTCTTTCATTCAATTAATGTTAATAACAAATTGAAAATAGAAACAAATTAGAAAATACTTATTAAATAATCTTAAATCAGAGTTTTTAATAATATCAAATCCAAATATTTCCAATGATTTATTACTATGTCATCAAGTCTATAAATTTATTCCAACCATAAGTGCTGGGATGTTTTCCTTCTTGTTCATCTAACCCAAAGTCACAAAGATTTTTCTCTTATATTTTCTTCTAGAGGTTTTGTAATTTTTTTATTTCATTGGTCTATGATTTACTTTGAGTAAATTTTTGAATATGATGGAATATTTGGATCAAATTTCATTTTTTGTCATATGGAAATGCAATGGTTCCATCACCATCTGTTGAAAAAATAATCATTTTTCTCACTAAATTATCTCTGTCAAAAGTCAAGTTACTATATATGTGAGGTTCTATTTACAGACTCTATTTTGTCACATTGATTTATTTATCTTCATGTCAATACCACACTGTCTTGATTACTAAAACTTTAGAATAAATATTTAAATCAGGTGGTATACCCACCAACTTTCTTTACTTTCCAAGTTGTTCTGACTATACTAGGTGCTTTGCATTCTCATATTAAATGTAAATAAGTTTGTCAACTTCTAAAAAAAACTTGTGGGGTTTTGATTGGGATTGTATTGAACCTGTAAATCAATTTGGAGTGATTTAACACCTTAAATATTGAGTCACCAAGTCCATGAATATAATATACTTGTCCACTGATTTAGGTCTTTAGTTTCTTTCTCTCAGCATGATTTGTAATTTTCAGTGAACAAATTTTGCATATCTTTTGTCAGTTGTATTATTAAGTATTTCAAGTATTTTGGTGTTATAATTTATATTTTAAAAATTTCTGATTGTTCAATGCAAGCATATAACTATATAATTTATTTTTTTATACTGACCTTGTAACTTATAAAATTGGTAAACTCTTTTATTTGTTTGAACAACTTTTGGAAAGAATTTCTACCAGACAATCATGTTGCTTATAAATGGAGAGTCTGACATATATATTTCAAATCTGGAATGGAAATAAATAAATAGTTTTCTTTTATTGCCTTATTGCCCTGGCTAGAACCTCCAGTACAATGTTGAATAGAAGTGATGAGAGTGGATGTCCTTATCTTTTTCTTGATCTTAGGAAGTAAGTTCAGTGTTTTATGGTTAAGAATGGCATTGGTTGTAGGTTAATTATAGACCTTCTTTATCAGGTTGCTATGTCAATAGTTGTTGTACTGCATTTTCTAATTTGTATTTGTTTTGTAGTGTTGCATTGTTACTTTTTATTTTTATTTTTCGAATATTTTTGGTCCATGGTTGATTAAATCCATAGATGTGGAGTCCACTGTACACCAAAGTCTATAAGGTTGATTTTTATCAGGCTCTATTAATTTATGTATATCATATAAAGTTTATATGATAGGTAGTTCATAGTTAGCAATATATAATGTTTCATATTAGTATTGACCTGCTAAAGATAATATAAACATCAAGAAAGAAAACTCCTTTATTCATACATTTGTTCACAAATTCATTTATATACTTATTGATTTCATTTCTTAATGAATTTGTGAAATTATTTATTCTCAGCCACCATTTACTGAAGGTCTTTTATGAGCCAGGCCCTGGAAAGTTAGCCTGAACAATAAAGACCAGCCTAAGAAATCAAATGAGAAAACATCAGACGAGAAGGCATGCTAGGAAGGAGGATGTTTGTAGTGCGCCAGGAGGAAGTATGTGAAAGGTATCAGTGCTGCCGCTTCCTGTCTGGATAAACACATCTTTGGTACACTGCATAGTTTTTGTCGTGGCAGATAGGCTTCTGAGGGCAAGTCAGTAAGTAAAGAGGCGAGCACTGGAGTATGGACTCAGAAGTCTGGTACCAGTTCGTGGCCTGTTAGAAACCAGGCCTCACAGCAGAAGACAAGCGGCAGGTGAGCAAGGGAAGCTTCATCTATATTTACAGCCATTCCCCATCACTGGCATTACTGCCTGAGCTCCACCTCCTGTCCTATCAGGGTGGCATTAGATTCTCACAGGAGTGTGAATTCTGTTGTGAACTGCACATTCAAGCGCTCTAGGTTGTGCACTCTTTAGAAGAATCTAATGCCTAATGATCTGAGGTGAAACTGAGGCAGTGATGCTAGTGCTGGGGAGCAGTTGCAAATAGAGATTAACATTAGCAGCATTTGACTGCACAGAGACCATAATAAGTTAAATGCTTGCAGAGTCATAGCAAAACCCTATCAGTGAGTGGCAAATGAGTTGATATACTTCAATTGTACAGCTGCATCTGGGGGCAGGCTTTAAGTCAGAATCTGACACTTATTTTATTCTGTGTGTGGTCTGCCCCTTATTTTATTGGCCACTTCCATCTGTATCTCTTTTTTATAGTGAGTTGTATAATTATTTCATTATATATATTACAATGTAATAATAATATAAATAAAGTGCACAAGAAATATTATGTGCTTGAATCATCCTGAAACCATCGCCCACACGCAGTTTATGAAAAAATTGTCTTCCAAGAAACTGGTGCCTGATGCCGAAAAGGTTGGGGACCCAATGCTCTAGTGGAAAAAAAACAAACAAAACAAAACAGAAAAAAGGCCAGGAACTTGAATATGACCTGGCTGCTGTTTCTGAGGGGACAACTTCTACCCCGGTAATGGCTAAAGAGGAGGAGATGGTGCCAGACAGGGAGCAGCTGTGACCAAGACAGCGAGGAAGAACTAAGGCAGAAAAATTGCAGCCTGGAAGCTCCAGGAGAAAAATCAGAGCCCTTGCTGCCATAGCCACCTCCACCATGGAAGGAGCAAAACTGACATTGCAGTTCATGTACCAGGCCATGCAGGTGCTTTACCACGACCCAGATCCCAGGGGAAAGGAGTGCATTTGGTTTTGGTTTGGGGAGCTGCAGCGTTGCCTCTCTGAAACATGCTGCTAGTGGGAGCTGCTGCTTCTTCCTGCTGACTCTGAGCCCCACGCTTCAGTTGAGATGGTCCTTTCAGAAATGAGGAGCTTAGTCTAAGCCTGCATTTCAGTGGGTAGTCCCTGGCATTTGAGGCTAGAAGGTCCTATGAAATGTTCATGCATGAGAGAGCTCGGACCACCTTTTACAGATTCAACAGGACATGGAATCATGCAGTTTTGCTGCATAGAACATGAAAATGAAGATTCAGACCTCATTTTATGAACTCCTCGCAGACTCTCATGCCTCTTTACAGGACTCATTGCTAACCCATTTCCAGAACTTGGAAGACTTGTCACCTGCCATTATAATGCAGCAGATTTAACAGCAGATTTTTTTCACGTATCTGTTGGCTGCTTATATGTCTTCTTTTGAGAAGTATCTATTCCTATCTTCTGCTCACTTTGTAATGGAGCTGTTTGCATTTTTCTTTTCAGTACATTTGAGTTCCTTGTAGCACCTAGATGTTAGGCCTTTGTCAGATATACAGTTGGCAAATATTTTTTCCCAGTCTGTGAGCTGTCTTCCTGCTCTCTAGATACAGAAGCTTATCAGTTTGATGAGGTCCCACTCTATCTTATCTTTTATGGCATGGACATTTGGGGTTTTGCTCAGGAATTGGTTGCCAGTTCCAATTTCCATAAGGGTGTCTCCTGCATTTTCTAAGGTTCTTATAATTTGAAGTTTTATGTTTAGGTCTTTGAACCTTTTAGAGTTGATTTTTAGCTCAGCCTCACTAGTCATCAAAAAAGTGCAAATTAAAACCACACTGAGGTACCACCTAACTCCAGTCAGGATGGCCATCATCAATAACTCAAAAAACGGATATTGGAGAGGATGCGGCAAAAAGGGAACACTTCTATACTACTGGTGGGAGGGTAAACTAGTACAACCTCTGTGGAAAACAGTGTGGCGATTCTTAAAAGATCTAAAAATCAACTTCCCATATGAACCCGCAATCCCCCTACTGGGAATATACCTGGAGGAACTCAAATCACTCTATGAAAAAGATACCTGCCCATGTATGTTCATTACAGCATTATTCACAATAACAAAACCATGGAACCGACCAGGCTACCCACTGAAAGAGAACTGGATTCAAAAAATATGTTACATATACATGGTGGAATATTATGCAGCCAAAAAGAAGGATAAGGTTATGAACTTCGCAGCAACTTGAATGGACTTAAGAGTCAATGATACGGAGTGATCTGTCACACAAACAAAGAACTGAGTACCAAATGTTCTCACTTTTATAAGTGGACCTTGAGCAATTGTTATAATATTATAAAAAGGGGAATTGGTAGTAGTGGGAAACTGCCAGGGGAGAGGGGCCACATCTCATCAACAAGGGTACCTGCATAATGAACGTTTGTATACCTAACCCTGAATTGTACCCCACATCTTCAAAATAAATTTTTACAAAAAAAATTAGTAAATTTTGCCCTACAGATGCCTTCCAGGAAGGGATGTGTGCAAACATTTGTGGGAAAAGATAGTAATGATGTAACTGCTTTGCCTTTCTTGCTAGATATCCTTACAGTGTTACTTGAAGAAGTTCATAGTTGATCTGTATGAATTGGAGCTAATTGGCACACAGACATTATAGATTTGGCTTTTTGCTCTAGTGCAGTAGTATGTCTATTAGTGATCTGTGTAGAAAAAACAGGAACTGATGAAAAAATGCTTATGAAAATCTTCCACTGTTTGGGAAGTTGGTCTAACTTGGAGTTTTGGACAGTAACTTTGTGGCTAACGGTATGTTACTAGTACTTCCTTTCAAGGTTTTCCAACAGGATAAGACCTCATCAAACCTACATGAAGCTTCTTCAGACTGTGTGTGCTCAGCTCTCTATGCCATTGAGAATCTGGAGACTGAATTGCTATTAGCCAAGCAACCTTTTCAGGGAGTCCTGACATTAGAGACTGCCTATCATATGGCTGTGACACGTGAATATTCAGACAAAGTTCTGAATTACTGCTGTATTTTCACTGAATCATGTGAAGTTTTTCATGAAAAAATTGTTTGTACTACAGGCCAAGGTCTTGGTGACCTATGCTCTCTTGAACAGTTTCTTGTCTATGTAGGACATCCTCAATATGACATAGTAGAAATTTCCTTTAACTTTTGGTACCAAATAGGGAAGCATTTGTACAAAATTAATAAGGTTATTCATGACATTGTCAAAGCTTACATTCAGAGACTGCTTCATGCTTTGGCTTGGCACTGCAAGCTGGAACTAGACCATGAGGAGGTTTCTGAGGAGACTGATGACTTTGGGGGTTTTGGGTGAGTATATCAGAACTGGCAAAGGACTTGATTTTCTTGATACAGCCTATGGAATATTTTACTCATTTATACTCTACTCTGATAGAAGGCAACACACCCTGGGAGGTGACAGAAGTGGTTTTCTTTATTATGGCTGCTACAGCAAAGAGTGTTGATCTGGAGAATAACCCAACACTTGTGAAGGTTCTGGAAGGAGTTGTCTGTCTCCCAGAGACTGTGCATACAACTGTGTGATACATCAGCATTGATTTGGTTGGAGAGATGAGTGAAGTGGTTGATCCGAAATCCTTAGTGCCTCAACCCTGTGTTAGGCTTTGATAAAAAGCATGTGTGAAAAACTTCTGACTTCTGCTGACATCAAAGCTATTCATAAATGTTTGCTCTGTCTGCTGAGATCACATGGCTCAGCACTTTAATGGACTCCTGGAAATAGCCTATTCCCTTGATTCCTTCCTGTTGTCTCAAGCAGCTGCTGTGGGCTTGCTGAAAGGGATGTCACTTGCTGACATGGACAGCCTGATTACCTTTGGATAAGATTACCAAATGCATCAGTAAACTATGTTTTGTTCAAGTAATGGCATTGAAAAAAACTGTCATCTCAGGAGCCCAACAATGGCAGATCCTTGGATTCCCACTGTGTTCTTAGATCACATCGCAGTGATATTTAGACATACCAATCTCAGTGTGGAAAATGGTCAGACTCATCCATGCCAAAACATCAAACAGGAAACATGGCCAATTTTATCTGAGACACTAAATAAACACCAAGTTGGTCATCAGACTATAGAGCATTGTTACAGGTGCTTGCACTTTGCTGTTTGCTGTGTAGGCAAAGGATGTGCAGCCATACCACAGCCACTAGTCACACAGATGGGAGTGTGCACCATGCACATCAGCATTCCTGTTTCTTGCATCTTGGCAGTATCCCTGTGGATGTGTATGGCATGGAAGAAGGCTGTCATCAGGTGCTACTGGACATGCTCCAGGCACTGTGTATCCATACCTTTCACTTCCTAAGGCAGCAGAATGGTCTCCAGAACCATCCTGACCCAGGAGAAGACCTGTTCAGGCTAGTCACCATGTTTATTTAGCGCAGCCTGTCACCTTGCAGAGGAGTCAAGTGGTCATCCCTATCTTATAGTGGGTTATTTTTCTCTACCATCCTGGACCACTGGGATGACAATTGCAATATCATGAAGTTCCTATAAAATCTCATCCATACAGGGGTAGCCAACGATCATGAAGAAGACTTTGGATTATGAAAAGAATGGTTGGACAAGCACCAGCTTGGACAGTAAATTGCAAGTCAGCTGGATGACACGTGCTACTTATGTTTCCACCCAACCCCTGTACCCTACCAGATGTGCTCTGCGAGATCATGCACGTTAACAGACTGACTTTGCTGGTGGTTAGATAATTCCTTAAATTGTCTGCCAAAGGAGACAACCATGGAAGCCATCACGGTGACACATCAACAACTTATAGACCTCCATAAACAAGTCACTAGTGCTGAGGACAGGTTTGCTGGGCCTTGTGAGACTTCATCAGGCTGTTTTAAAATCTCACACCTGCACTGTGCCTGTCACTCAAGAATGTCTTTTTAAATTGGAAGGAAGAAAAAAAAAACCAGACTGTGTCTCACAATTAGAAAACTCCATTGTGGCAGAGGGGACTTCACCACCACTAGAGGGTCCTGCCAGACAGAGAGAGACACCAGAGTTCTGAGGTCATCCTGAGCAACTCCTATTTAGGAGTGGTAGTGGAGGGGTAGGAAATCAACCAGGTTTTTAAAAAGATGGCTGCGACCTGTCTGGCATGGGGGAAGAGAGTTGGTTTCCTGATGAATGTGTTTCTCAAAGGAAAAATTTTTTAATGAAAATTAAAAAGGGAACCCGGGCTCCGTGGCTCAGCCTGTAATCCCACGCTTTGGGAGGCTGAGGTGAGTAGACTGTCTGAGCCCGTGGATTTGAGACCCGCCTGGGTTGATGAGACCTCATCTCTACAATAAATCAAAAAATTAGCTGGGCGTGGTAGCACACGCCTGCAGTTCCAGCTACTTGGAAGGCTGAGG
>NW_007245102.1:618710-686673 GCF_000164805.1 Carlito syrichta
CCCCAACCCAAAAAAAAAAAAAAAAAAAAAAAGAGAATGACTTAGGGTCTGCTTTAGAATCAGAGGTCAAAAAGGTATTAATAATAAGATGAAATTTAAATGGAAACCTCAGTGACAACAAGGAACTTGCCACAAACACATTTAGGGGCAAATAATTCATGCAAAGAAAACAATTCTTGGATAAAACAACATGGTGGAATGAGCTGGGGTATCTGAGTATTTCTGAGTCCAGAGAGGCTGGAGAAGATTGAAGGCTGTGTCACTGATGGAAGATGGAGCCACAGAGGCAGAAGGGAGCCACATACAGTAACATACTTTAGGTCAAGGCACTGGAGTGTAGAGGTGGGAATCTCCTGGAAGGTGTCAAGCAGAAAGGTGACATGATGTGATTTCTATGTTTAAATCATCACCTGATGCTAGTGTAGGGCACAATCAGAAGCAGGTGATTAGGTAAAATGGTGGTCTGGAAGTAAGTGGTAGTAACAGAAATGGAGATACATGGATGCTACATGTCACACTGTGGACACAGATGGAGCTCGCTGGGTTAGGTTGGATTAGGGGATCAGGGGACATTTCCTGAGCATTTTTGGCCTCAGCAACTGCATGTGATGCTGTCATTTCCTGAGATAGGAAGTTCTGTAAGAGGAAGATTTGGTGGAATAGAAATCAAGATGTCTTTTCAGATATTTAAATTGGAAGGAGCTAATGGATATTCCAGTGGAAATGTCAAATAGGTATTTGCATATGTAGAGGTTAGGGGGATGCTATTCATTAGCTCATCCCCTCATTCCACAAAGCTATTACATGTTATGTGAGTCTACCATTATGAGGATAGTACCATACAGAAGTAGGAGCATCATCCCTTTCTTTTAAAGTTCACCTTCTAGTGGTGAAAACAGACAAATAAATGCATGACTCTATAACGTAATCGGCACTATAGTAAAGAAAGGAACAAAGTACTTTAAATAACAGATGATAGCGTGATCATTTCTACTTAAGGGAATTGGAGTGACATTTCAGAGTTGCTAACATTTTGAAGTTGATAATATTTTATCTTTAGCACAAATATGATACCAAGTTACTAGAGTAAAATTTCTGAAAATCGCCTTGTAAATGTGCAGATCTTTACAAAGTTTAGCTTAAATCTTCAGAAAGACACTATAGGGAATTATCCCAAATACAAATTACCCCAAATACAAATAGAAGAATCAATGCACTACCTATGCTGAAAGTAAAACGTTTTCACAGGTTTCATTTTGTCTGTTTAGTTTCATCACTTTTGGGGGGATAACGTTTTCCAGTGAGTAACTCAATGGACGTCAATTTCCTTTGTATTTTCTTTCATATTGTCTAGGCAGGTGGGAATTTTTCAAAGTATATCTTAAAAAGCAGCAATCAGTTGGGTGTGGTGGCTCATGCCTGTAATTCCAGCACTTGGGAGACTGAGGTGAGAGGGTTGCCTGAGCCCTGGAGTTTGATACTAGTCTGAAAAACATAAGTAAGACCTCATCTCTACAAAAAATTTAAAAATTAGCCAGGCATTGTGACCTGTGCCTGCAGTCCCAGCTAATCGAGAGACTGAGGCAGAATGACTGAGCCCAGGAGGTCAAGGCTACAGTGAACTGTGATTGTGCCACTGCACCCCAGCCTGGGTGACAGAGACCCCCCCAACTCAAAAATAATAAGTACATGCATACTTACATAAATAAATAGGGGGGAAAAAACAGTAATAAGGCCCACATCTTCCAAGTCACTTTTGGCAACATATATACACCAGATCTTATTTTCGAGTGCTTACTGCTGTTATTACCTACTCTACTTAATCAAGGACTTTGTTGATTTCTTGTCCTACCTCTGTCTGTTACTGCTTCACATATGGCCTTGAAAGCAGCGGGCAAACTGCTTGGAACCAAAAGTTTAATTGCTTCTTGTGCCTTCCTGAAAATTGTATCTGGGGGGAGAAAAGAATGAATAGGTCGACAATTTTCCACAGCCAGACAGGTTATGTATTTCCAGCGCAGAGTTAAGAAACAAGGTAGCTCTAAATGGAGAAAGCAAGAGTGGTCTATTTGTGTGGGTGTGTGTGTGTGTGTGTGTGTGTGTGTGTGTGTGTGTGTGTGTGTGTGTTGCAGAGTAGGGGCATGGGAGTACATGGTTCTGGTGAACACCAGAATACATGCTAGAAAACTCTAAAAGAGCTGTAAGTAAGCATGGTCCATGGGTCAGCTTTCTGGTCCCTCTTCAGAAGCAGGGTGTAAGACCTGCAATTAAGGCCCAGTATGAAACGACAGACCCTCAAACAACCTACCATAGCTCCCCTCTCCACTCTGCTACTACAGATAAAGTCCCTGGGGCCAAACAACCCTCCTTGTTATGGGGACTGAACACAGTGCCTGCTTATCGTTGAGTTGTGGGTTTTCGTTCCCGTCAGACCAAGGAGTATTCAAACAACGAAGCACATCCTGAGGTTGTCTCACTTTCATACAGAGCTGGCCTCCCACGGGCCCTGGTTGTTCACTCTGTTCCTGAGTGCATCTCCCATGTGCATGGTATGTGGTGTCCTCCTCTCCTGGGCTGTGAGAATATGTGACCAATAAGCTGCTGTTGATTTCATCTGCCTAATGCTAGGTGTGGTGTTTAGACCATAACCCTAGGATAGGAATTTCCCCATCACCAATGGGAGTAAGCAGAGGGTAATTAAAACAAGTTGGTACTAGGATACACACAGATTTGCTTTTGCCAGGTACAGAGCACTTTAAGAATAGGAAATGTGTGCCTTTACTCCAAGAAGGGTGGGTTGATGGTGGCTACTTTAAAAGATAACTACAACAATAATTTGCCTTCTTTGCCATCCTAACCCTCTCTACATTTTAAAAAATATTTGTGTTACTTGCTATTACATGTCCAAGACCCATGTCTTCCAGCCTGCTTGTTTTTATCCTTCAATACACCATTGTGGACTGATCTTCTACCTGTATCAGTATCTTAATTCTCAATTATTTTCTAATAATATTGTATTTGTGGAAATGGGGTGTGTACGT
Organism: Carlito syrichta; assembly: GCF_000164805.1. Classification (NCBI taxonomy): domain Eukaryota; kingdom Metazoa; phylum Chordata; class Mammalia; order Primates; family Tarsiidae; genus Carlito; species Carlito syrichta. Next base: position 621,752 of record NW_007245102.1, read on the forward strand.
GTGTATGTATGCATGGTATGTGTGACTAGAGTGAAGTGACTGCCCACGTGTATAAAAATAGCTACAAAGCTGATGTCACCCACCTTTCCGTGGACCTTCCATCTCACTCTATGCTATCAAAGGTGTTCAGGAACAGGGCTGCTTCCAGAGAAAATCTTTTGCATTTTATCTTGGCCCTTAGATTCTGAGCTAAGGTCCTTTAAGGAATTTCTTTTATTTTTAGCCCACATGTAAATTACATATATTTGTAGGATACAGAATGATATTTCAATATATGTATATGAGATGTAATGATAAAATCAGGGTAATTTGCATATTTGTCACCTAAAACGTTTGCCATTGTGTGTGTGTGTGTTGGGGACATTCAAAATCCTCTCTGCTAGCTACTTAAAAGTATACAATAATTTATTCTTAACTATAGTCACCTGGCAGTGTGACCAAACACTAGGACTTATTCCTTGTATCTAGCTGTAATTTTGCATCGTTAAGCAAGGTGTCCCATTCACTTCTTCCCTTTACCTTTCCCAGCCTTTAATAACCACAATTATCCTCTCTATAATGCACTCAACTTTTTAAGCTCCTACAGGAGTGAGAATATGTGATGTTTATCTTTCTGTGCCTGGCTTATTTTACTTAAAATAATTATCCTTCAGATTCATCCATCTTGCTACAAATGACAGGATTTCTTTTATTTTAATGGCTGAATAGCGTGTATTAAGTGTGTGTGTGTGTGTCTAACTTTTTTGTCTGTCTGTCTGTTGGTGGACACTTGGGTTGATTCTTTCTTTATCTTGGCTATTGTGAATAGTGTTATAATAAACATGGTGTGCAGATCCAATATTTCTTTGATATACTGATTTTCTTTCCTTTGAATAAATGCCTAGTAGTGTTATTGCTGTGATCCTTCAAGTTTTGATTGGAGCCTATTCTTTGACCACCAACTCCTGCTAAGTTCAGTGGTTAGAACATGTACATATGGAGTTGGCATTTTGTTTGGATTATATATTTCTAGATTACCAGGTACCTTTTCTTTTGAAAATATAAAAACTTTACTATAAACTCAAGCACCAGAGATAGATATTAGGCTTCTTCTCTCTTTAAATGAGCACAGTGAGTCAAAAGTTGAGTAACATCTCTTATTAACATGAGTATATTAGTGAATATGAGGAAGAACCAATAAAACCATGGAATTTATTTATAAAAAATTATTCTTACATGTTTAAACATGTTAAAAAGTCACCTTCAGCCGGGCTCGGTGGCTCAGCCTGTAATCCCGCGCCTTTGGGAGGCTGAGGTGAGTGGATTGCCTAAGCCCGCGGGTTCGAGACCCGCCTGGGCAGGCGAGACCTCATCTCTACAATAAATCAAAAAATTAGCCAGGTGTGGTAGCGCTCACCTGTAGTTCCAGCTACTTGGAAGGCTGAGGCGGAAGGATCGCCGGAGCCCAGCAGGTCGAGGTTGCGGTGGCCGGGAGTGGACACTGCACTCCAGTCTGGGTGACAGAGTGAGACTCCGATTCAAAAAAAAAAAAAAAAAGTCACCTTCAAAGTACTCTCTGTTTGATGCAATATACCTATAAAGATGCTTTTCCACTGGTCAAAATGGTTTTTGAACTTGTTAATTTTGATGCCTTTTAGAGTTTCTGCTGTTTTTTGTTTCACCTCTTCCACAGTGGCAAAAAGTTTCCTTTTGAGGATTTTTTTCATCTGGGGAAACAACAAAGAGTCACTTGGGGAGAGATTGGGTGAATAAGAAGGGTGGGGCACAATCATGCCATCTTTGGTCAAAAACCCCTGACGACTCAGTGTGGTATGGGGAGGTGTGCTTGTAAATCACCCATCATCCCATCATGAAATGGGCAAAGGCATTGAAAGCATCTCCAAAAAAAAAAAAAAAATTCACTAAAGCTGAACACATCCTTTTACAACAACACTAGCTGGTATACTGAGACTGATGAGTTCCTAGAACCTTTACCCTGTGGGGGAAGCCTATATTACAAGGCACCCACCCTCAAAAAGGTAATTCCAGGTTTTTTTGCCCACTCCCATTCGAATTTACACAATAGGTTGTGTGGTCCAGTTGCAGTTGTCTTCACCTGCTAAACATAATGATGGGTGACATCAGCTTTGTAGCTATTTTTATACACATGGGCAATCACTTTACTCTAGTCACACATGTCATGTGCACATACACACAGTATACACCCCATTTTCACAAATACAATAGATTCTTGTTTCTTCTTCTTCTCTTTTTGTCTCTACAAAACATGTTTTATTTCCACTTGGCTCTGCTAAGAAATGTTCTCCTGAGTGAAAAGAAGTGCTTGGTTATCTGAAGAACTGGAGTCTCAGTGCTGGCATACTCAGAATTGTCACGGAGGGGGAGGATTGATTTCTGCAAATGGAATCAAATGGCAACCGAAAGTGATAGCTTCGGGACTATCTCCCTCTTCTTGACACTGATCCTTCCTCCATGTGCCAGATCATTATCTAGTGGGCAGAAGGGAATTGGGACTTTACGTCATCCATGGCAGCCTCACAAGGGGGAGTGGGAAGGGCAGACTGTCTGGTACAATGGTCTGATTGACAGAGGTTTGTAGCCCACAATGATGGCGTGAGATACTCAGATAGAAAGAAAAGTATTTATTCATGGACTCAGGTTGCATTTAAATAGCATGGAGATCATTTTTAAAATGACAAGAAAACGCACACTATGTAATTGTAGTCCAGGCTGGCATTGAGAAGAATAGGCTTGTGTTAACATGACATTTTCCAGCTCCTGCTTTGGTCTACTCTGCAGCTTGGAGACAATTTAATTCCATTTGGAGTCTTAGTGCTTTGGTGCATTTCCAAGGGCAGATTAAAGACAATTCATGGGCTGTGGAATGCATCCGTTACTCACGTTGTTAGGACCTGGTAATTGGTATGAATGCATTTACTCTGGGAGGGTTCTGAGATCAAACAGGTTTAATGAAATAGTTTTAAATGGATTCTTTCTGTCATTTTTTAAGTGTGCTTGTAACCTCATCAGTTTACACTGAAAGTTTCTTTCAGCCTTTTTGAGAGATCCATGTGGACATTTACACTTGATAGTACTGAGTGGCTGCTGCTGTCTACTACACAGGCTTACATGTCTCTGTCAAAGTTTGCCATTTGTCTCTAGGAACCATGCCTCTCAGACTTCTTGCTTTAATAGTGGAACTCATACAGCTTTAATGGAACAGGAATCTATGTGGTATGCAGGACAAAGAGTCCCTGCTTCTAGGAACGAGCATACTAAGCAGTACATCAAAATATGTTGCACATTTTCATGCCACGGGCACATTCTGCAACCACAGATCCAGTTTTTTTTTTTTTTAATTTATTTATTTGAGTTGGAGTCTCACTTTGTCTCCCAGGCTGGAATGCAGTGGTACCCTCATGGCTACAGCAGCCTTGACTTGTTTGGCTCAGGTGATCCTTCCACCTCAGCCTTCTAAGTGGCTGGAACTACAGTTGTGTGCCACCACACCTGGCTAATTTTTTGATTTATTGTAGAGATAAAGTCTCACCAAGTTTCCCAGGCTGGTCTCAAACCCCTGGACTCAGACAATCCTCTAACCTCTGCCTCTCAAAATACTAGGATGACAAGTGTGGGCCATTACCCAGACTACAGATCCAGTTTTTAAGGATTGAACTTAGAGCAATTCTCTTGTCATCTTGAGGTGCTTCTTATCTTTTAAAGCACAGCTCACATATTCCATCTGGTTCCCAACTTTTCTCTGACTTCTCTGCTCCACTTCTGGACCCTACTTCTCCATAGAAAGCATTGTCCCCATACGGTGGAAAGATAAAAGGCTATGATAAGCAGAAACCCTCACAAATGCTCTCCTTTCTCACTCTTTTCACAGACATGTTTGAAGAGGGACCCACACCACACTCCACTTCCTCATTTCCTGTTTGTTTTTCACCTACTGCCACCAGCTCCCAGTCACACTGCTTTACCAAGGAAGGTCTTCATGAAAACAGCAATGACTTTCCAACTGGCAAATTCAACCACCATTCCCTTCCTCACTCTGCTTGATCCTGGTGGCATTTGACATTGTGGTTCAAGTTCCTCTAGGTATATGAAAGGTCAACTTTTAGATCTTTTAGGAATTGTCGCACTGTTTTCCACAGAGGTTGTACTAGTTTACACTCCACCAACAGTGTAGATGTGTTCTCTTTTTCCTGTATCATCTCCAGCATCTCTTGTTTTTTGAGTTATTCATCATGGCTATCTTGACTGGAGTTAGATGATATCTCAGTGTGGTTTTAATTTGCATTTCTTTGATGATTAGTGAGGCTGAGAAATTTTTTCATGTATTTGTTGACTGCTCGCATGTTTTCTTTTGAGAATCTATGAAAAAGATATCTGCACATGCATGTTTATTGCAGTATTATTGACAATAGCAAAAATATGGAACCAACCATACTGCCCATCGAAAGTGGACAAGATTAAAAAAAATGTGGTACATATACCTGATGGAATATTACACAGTCATAAAGAAGGACAAAATTTTGATTTAGAGTCTATCATACTCAGTGATCTATCACAGAAACAACTGAATACCACATGTTCTCATGCATAAGTGGACCCTGAACAATTATCATAATACTATAAGAAAGGGATTGGCAGTAGTGGGAAATGGCCAGGGGAGGAAAGGGGGTACACTTCATCAATAAAGGTACCTGATCTCAAACCAGGTGAAATTGGGACTGAAGTGAGGCCCGAACTTTACCTGTACACTGACTATTTGTATACCCAATCCTGAATTGTACCACACTTCTTTAAAAAAAAAAAAAAAAAAAAGACATTACCGTTCACTTTTTCCTTCTCGTGTTTCTTCTTTCTTTTACAATAGTCCCCACTCTTATCTGTGGTTTTGCTATCCATGGTTTCAGTTGCCTGCAGTCAATTATGGCCTAAACATGGAGAATTCCAGAAATAAGCAATTACTAAGTTTTTAATTGCATGCCATTTTGAGAAACTTGATGAAATGCCTCTGTCCAGTGTGTCCATACTATAGATGCTACTCACCCATTAGTTTCTTAGTAGCTCTCTTGGTCAACAGATTGACAAGTCACAAGAAGAAAAGAAGAAGGAGAAGGAGAAAGAGAAGGAGAAGGAGAAGGAGAAGGAGAAAGGTGAATGCAGTTCAACAAGATATTGAGAGACAGAAAAAGAGTCCACACTTGCCTAACCATCATTACAGTGTATTGCTGTCATTGTTCTATTTTGCTACTGGCTATTTTTGTTAATTTCTCTTATCATGCCTAATGTATAAGTTAAGTTTTATCATAGGCATGTATGTATAGGGAAAAACATAGTGGCTGTACTATGTGTGGTTTCGAGCATTCACCGGAGTCTTGGAAAATATCCCTCATGGAAAAAGGGAAGCTAATGTAATTCAAAATACAACTTTATCTTGATTTAATTATTTTCTTATCTCTCAGATTGTTCCACTTCTGCTTACTCTATCTCCGCCTTTGCTTGCTTGGGGTGGAGGTGAGGGGAGAAGTGTTTGACTGAAAGTATCCTGGAGTCAGCACGCACATGGCTTCCAAGCACTGACTCCTCTCCTCTGCTTTCTGTTTGGTCTAGTGCACACCCTCTGTTGCCATTTTGCCTCCAATTCTCCAGCCAGACTTGGAGATAGAAAGTCCTCAACTCATCATTTGGCATATGCATAGTAAGTGCTTAATTAAGATCAGCTAATTATTAATGGATTTAAATGATCTAATATAAATACGTTAAAATTTTCTATGATTTGCTTTTGCCATCAATTCTCAATAATGCTTCCCCCTCTTTAAAACAATTCAAATTATCCAAATTGAAACTATCCATGAATTATCCAATGTCATTTCTTTCTTCTTTCTGCTATATTAAATTATTTCTATTTTTGGACTTGGGTCAATAGCTCTTTATATATTTCATCAGAGTTCCAGTAAAGCCTTTTGATAATGTCTAATTTAATTAAAAAATTAATATAATTACATAGAGCAGGAGTCATGGATTAATTTTATTTTAGGGTCAAAGATATTGCTGAAATGAGATGAATCTGAAAGCCATATATTTGCTTTGGTTGGGCACTTAGTCTAAAAGGTGCATTAGCAATAGAAATCAACATGAGGAGTGTTCACAGATTTAGTTTTTGTCTCAGAGACGGGATCAACATCCAAAACCTTTGACCAAACAATGTGCCATGCCCTCTGACTCATGTCAAGCAATCATGAATAGGTGAAAAAACAAAAAGAGTAACACAGAGAAATAAGTCATTGAGGTTTAGCAGAAAAATATAGATGACCTAGATTCAAATTATTTCACCCTAACCCTAACCCTAACCCCAACCATAACCCTAATCCATAGCTCTCTAATAACACACTTAACCTCTCTAAAAGGGACTCTATAAGTTGGGAAGAATTCCACCTACACATCTGTTTCCTATGCTGGAAATTTCTTTGTGAATAAAAACTGCTTAACACATGTAAAGGATTATTTAGACTACCAGGCACCCAATAAATAGGTATTAACTATTGTCTAAATTGAGTTGAATCTCACAGGAAGTTCATTTGTCTTTTTCCTAAGAGAAAAAGCCCTTGGAGACCAGGCAGATCAATCCTATACTGCTTGAGGCAAATGATGCTTCCAATATTAACTGTTGCTTTATCTTCTCAAGTTTTACTTTGTTCATCTGCAAAAATGGGATTGTAATAGTATGTACCTGCCTCAAGTAAGAGTTATAAAGATTAATTGAAACAATACAGCCATATTGAAACAAGACACAATACAATACAAAACAGTGATATTGGCGTTTGCTATCAGATCATCACAATAGAGCAAATATTGTGATACAGGGAGCCACACAAATTTTTTGGAATCCCATATAAGATTTATATTTGCACACTATACTCTATAAGTATACAATAACATTATGTCTAGAAAAAAGTCATGCTTTAATTAAAAAATACAGTATTGCAAAAAAAAAAAAAAAAAATGCTGTGTCCTGAGAGTTTTGGTATGCTGTGTTCTCATTTTTATTTGTCTCTAAGTATTTTCTAATTTTCCCTGTGATGTATTCTGTGATCCATTGGTTGTTTAAGAGTGTGTTGTTTAGTTTACAAAAATTTATAAGTTTTCCAGTTTTCCTTCTGTCATTGATTTCTAACATTATCTCATAGTAATCAGAGATGATACTTTGTATGATACCTATCTTTTAAAATCTATTAAGTCATAATTTGTGACCTGACACCAGGCTTATCCTAAAGAAAACCTTCCACTGTGCACTTGAGAAGAATATATATTCTGTTGTTGTTGGTTAGTTAGATTTAGTAGGATTTTTATATTACTCAAATGCTCTGTTTTTAAAAATATTTTGTTTGCTTGTTTATTCATTATTGAGAGTGGATTATTGAAGTCCCTATTATTAAAATTGTCAATTTCTCCCCTTAATTGCAACCATTTTTGTTTCTTATATTTTGATGATCTGTTGGTAGATGTGTAAATGTTTATAATTATTATATATTCTTTCTATAGTGAACCTTCTATTCATACATTACGTCCTTGGTCTCTTGTAAGCTTCTGAAGTTTAAAGTCCATTTTGTTAAAAAGTGGTGCATATACACAATGAAATATTATGCAGTCATAAATAACAAAATTATGGACTTCACAGCAACTTGGACGGATTTAGCGTCTATAATACTCAGTGATTTATCACAGAAACAAAGAACTGAGTACCATATGTTCTCTCTCATTAGAGGACCCTGAACGTTTACCATAATATAAGAAAGGGATTGGCAGTAGCTCGGACCTATTGGGGGAGTGTGTGTGTGGGGGGGGGGCACGTAACATTAATAAGGGTACCTGATCACAAAACAGGCAAAGTAGGGACCAAAGAAAGGCTCAAACTTTACCTGTACAATGACCACTTGTATACCTAATTCTGAATTGTACCCCACATTTTAAAAATAAAATACTTTTTTTTTAAAGTCCATTTTGTTTTGTTTAATATTATGATAGCCAGGCTGTTGTCTTTTAATTACTATTTGCATGGAATATCTTTTTCCATCCTTTCACCTTCAACCTATCCGTGTCTTTGAATTTAGAGTAAGTCTCTTATAGACAACATATAGTTGGCTCATTAATATATATATATGTATGTATATATATATAGCCAGTCCGTTTTTTGATTGGAGAGTTCAATTTCTACTTAAAGTAATTCCTAATCATGAAGGACTTGTTTCTGTCATTTTGTGCTTTGTTTTCTATATGCCTTATAGCTTTTCATCCCCCATTTCTTGCAGTACTCTTTTCTTTTGTGTTTAGCTGATTTTTGTAAGGAAACTTTAAATTCTTTTCCCAGTTGCCTTTGTGTTTTTATTTTTTCTTGTGGTTACCATTTTTGCATCAATGCAAAATATCTTAAAATCACATCCTAAAGTGATAACATTTGACTTTAGTAGTATGGTAACTCTGAATATCAGATTATTTCCTTTCCCCAGGGTTTCTGGTTTGGGTTTTTGTATTTTATTGTTGTATACAGTCTTTGTGCCAAGCATCTGTCTGGAGTATAAACTTTAGGTCTTCTCAGGTATATTCTGAGCCTGTACCTTTTATTGGACATTCACAGTGATTGTCTAATTACCTCCATATATGTGGTTGCTTTTGAATGTCTGGCTGCCGACGGAGAAAAACATAAAAATGGAGGGAGGAAAAAGATACTTGCCCTTTAAATTAGGATGCGATGCCCTCCAAAGGGGGAGGGGCTTGCAACAGTGGTGGGCGGGGCCCACCATCTGCACCTCTGTGATGAGAAGCAATGATGGCCATAAGAGCACAGATCCCCGATATTTGGAGGGCAGAATCCTCTTTTAGCTCCTTGGCCTCCAGCGCTGCATGCAGGGGCTTCTGGAGAAGTGTACAGCTGTGTGTCCTAGGCCAACCGCCAGGGGATGGGCACCTGCTTCTTTGCCAAGAGCTGAAATGGACCAAAATGAAAGGCAATTTATCCTCCAAGCCTTCTCCCCGGAAGTCTTCTCTAGACTAAAGTGTTCCAAAATCCTGCAAACGCAGTTGATGGGATGACATGTCTGTCGCTTCCTACTCTGCCGTCTTCTCAGATTTCCCTGTGCCATCTCTTTTCCAAGATATTCTGTGGGTTGCTTTAGTTGATACCTCACACTAAAATTGTTTGCTCATGTATTTGCTTCTGGAATAGAATCAGGAGACCAAATTGCCATGCCCTCCTTTGTTCTTACTAAAAGACTTATGATTTTCATCTGAATATCTTTGTAGCCAACTGAAAACCTATAATCCTCAAACCTGCTTGCAGCTAAGACAGTTCTGATCAATGAGAACAACTGAGCTACTGGTGGTTTTTAAATAAATTTCTATTTCCTGAGATAGGGATGGCTTCCTTCTTCATAACTGGAATTCTGATGAGAGGTCAGACATGGAGTATTCACTTTGAGCCCTATGGCAACTATGAAAATAAAAGCCATATGCAAAGGATGAAGAAACAAGAGGATGAAAAGGAAGCTGTGGTGCATTATTTATCTTGTTTCTTGATTGCCTAATATAGTAGTTACCCTATAAATATATTTTGAATAAATGAAATAAAAAATTCTAGTGTCCAGAACTATGGTTTCCTCATAGTACTGAATTATGCTCATTTCTTACCCAAAGACTTTACTCATTTTCTTTTTGCCTGGAAAAACTGTTGACTCCTTTACACATAGCCAAATCCTACCCATTATTTATTTATTTATTATTTATTTTTATTTTTTGAGTTGGAGTCTTACTCTGTCACCCAGACTGGAGTGCAGCGGCCGCTCCCGGCCACCGCAGCCAAGACCTGCTGGGCTCAGGCGATCCTTCCACCTCAACCTTCCAAGTGGCTGGAACTACAGGCGCGCGCTACCACACCCGGCTAATTTTTTTGATTTATTGTAGAGTATAAGGTCTTGCCAAGTTGCCCAGGAGGGTCTCGAACCCGCGGGCTCAGGCAATTCACTCACCTCGGCCTCCCAAGGCGTGGGATTACAGTCTGAGCCACTGAGCCCGGCCCTACCCATTATTTAAAGTTTTTCTCAAGTCTCATCTCTTCATGAAATTCTTCTGATCTTTTTGGCTCAGACCATACCAACTTATTCCCTTTTCTGTACCTCTCTAACTCGTTGAATGAAAGGCTCCCTGCTGGTATCATATCACTGGGGATTCTGCAAGCAATTGATCAGCTTTTCCATGCTAATATATGCTGACCATATTTGTACTGAAAAAATCTTGTGCCCTAGATATTTTTTTCCTAATAACATATAGCATTGCATACTATGAAAATATAAACAATTGATGACAAAAATAAATAATAAAAAAATCAAATAGACACAACTAAACAACAAACACTATATTTTATATGCTCCCTTTAGGGAAATATTCTGCCTGAGATAGATCAGCTGCAGTTTTAAAGAATATAAATCTAGTAAGGTTTAGCTGAACACACCAAATTGGTTAGGTTCTCTCTAAAGTAAGCACTAATTTTTTTTTAGGGCTCCAAAGCTCTTAGAACTTCATTCAAAAATACTATCATCTGCCCCCAAATTTTTATTGAAGGTTTGATGTGCAGATAGGCTTACAAAAGGTCTTTGGTTGCTTAACTAGGATTGGGATACTTTCCACAAGGTTTTTGTTTTCTTGAACTATTATCTGTTGTCTGATTCAACAACTTTACATGTGGAGAAAAGTTCTCATTCCCGGAAATATTTAGGTGTCCCCGGATCAGTACTTACAGTATCTCACTGACCTCTAATTTCTTTCAATTAGAATGCTTCTTGACACAATCAAGTTATTCTTTGCTGACACTGAAACTTCTTACTTTGATTTCTCACTTCTCCTGTTTTTCAGTATTTTGTCAAAATTTTTGCTTGGGTGTGTTTGATTGTACATTCACACCATCATTAGTTATTACACATTGTGCACATACGTTTAGTAAATTAGACACTGATTAAACAGTCTGGTGTGTCATCTTTCTGCTGCTTTCTTTGAGTCGGCTTTGGAAAATTACTCAGGCTGCAGTTTGAGTCCACCCCAAGAAAACTTGTTATCTAACATAGCAAGCAACTTTTTTGTTTATGTCTAAATGGGTCCCACAATATTTTATATCTAAATGGGTCCTACAATGTTTTTCAATTTGATGTGTGTAATGTTTCTATAATTTACAGCCTTACTATTATTGTTTTTATTCTCTGATGTAGTATGTAGGTAATCTCTTTAAAATCTCTACCAATAAATATAATAAAGTATAGAATTGGTGGAAATGGCAAAAAGGCAAATACTGAAAAACTGCACGATTGACTTAGAGCCAAAAGTCTCCACTCCGCCTCTTACAATTTGTGTGACTTTAAGCAATAAATGAGTCATTCTGAACCTTGGCTTTCTCATCCATAAAATAAAAATGATTCTAAACTTACCTTTTACACATGGTGATTGTAAAAATCACATACCATATTCAAAGAGTTTTGTACACTGAACTATTATTAAATAGTTCATTTAATTTAAATACATTAAAATGTAGCTATACTTCTTTTTTATCCGGTATCTACACATGGACCCTCATTTTCTCTGTGAAAGAGATTAATATTTTAAAATATTTTTGGAGTAATTTGATATTTTGCATTTCATTATTCTTCATCATTTGGTTAATTTACCTCCTGAATATTTCTGGGTTGACTTACTCCCAGTTTACTACCAAATTGGAATATTTCTCTTCTTCTATTCTCTCCACTCAGTGAAGAAAGAATTGCCTACCTGCCTTCCTTTAAGTAGTTTTGCAGCTGGGACTTTTGCCTTTACCTTTTAAGTTCTGTATTCCTTTGGTAACAAGGCAGACAGGTAGATGCTATAAATTTGTTGAGCACTTAAGCACTCGTGGCTTATAAATGTACTTTATTTTGGGTTGTACTGTTTGCCTACCTTTTTGGTATTCATATCTGATGGTTTTAGTCTTGAAGAAGCATTTCCATTAAAGTATCTTCAAAACTGAGTGGTCACTTATCATTGGTTACAGTCAGTCCATTTCCTTGTAAAATTTGTCCCTGATTGATGAAGGTGCTTGTTTTTTTTAAAAGTTCAGTTCACAGTATCATTGAAATCCTTTCAAAGGAAGCTCATCAGGCCTATTTACCAGGTGATACTGCCACATGCATTCAATTTGCAACTGCTTTTGAATTCAGAACCATCAGGCTCTCTGCAGGTATGGCTTTTGGTAGGTTATAAAATGCTTAAACAGATGTGACATTGTTATTAACATGGATAATATATTTTCATTGTATTAGGGTTGCAAGTGCTTTTCCAGATAATGGTTTAGACAAATGTTTGTGGAATCTGTCTGGTTAATCTACCAAAAATGCTGCCTAGTTTTCAGGAGCAATTCTACTTTTATTGAATGTTTTTGATTAAATATTTAATTCCTGTGCATTTCTTTCCACATTGTTGAATACCCTTTGTAGTTTCTTTTTGGAGTCATTGTCACTACATTGTTTAACTTAATATTGACCTCCAGAAACCCATAATAAGTTAAATAGCCACAAGATTTATTGCACACTAGGTGATTTATATAGCTAAAAATTATTCTCAACAAAGGTCTTTTTATATTTCCACAGATCTCATGGTGTGAAAACCAAAGAGTTGCTTGATAATTATTGAAGGAAAGGCTATAGCAGAAGCCCAAGGACCAGATGAATTGTTCTCTTCTCAACCTAAGAATTAGCCACAGAACAGTCATGGTATCTATTTATTCAAGCAGCAGATTGAATGCCTTCTTGATAGCAGTCACTATGCTAGGCACTGGGGACACACAAAGTAAAGGGAGATGATTCATGAAGACAAGAAATGGCTGACATTTTAAAAGTACAATTTCAACTTGATGTAATTAGGTTTAGAGTGATAAGGATAGGCTGTGTGAGTTAGATACATTACTCATTCTGTCTCAGCCTCAATTTTCCTATTAAGATGGGGGATATTAATTAGCAGTACACCTTCAGAGTTGTTGGAAAAGGCAAATAAGGTATGGCTGCCTGGTACAAATGAAAGTTCTATAGAGCAAAATTACAAACAATAAACAAGCAAACTACAGCAAATAAAGTAAAAATTAAAATTTGAAGCAACTTGGAGTTTATGATATTTATATACCATCTATGTCCTTCCCAAACTTCTCAACTAATAAATAGCTTAGCACCTATGTAAGTGTTGATTTTTATTATTTCTCAGCCTCTTTGAGTCTCCAAAACAAAGTTCCTGTCTATTTTTATTAATTGCTGTGAGAAATTGGGAAGCTGATAGTTCCTGTTGGTTTGAGGGACTTCTTATCTAGGCATTTTCTTCAATCTTTGGTTTCTTAACTCAGTTATAAAACCTATGTCACCAACACCAATACTCTCTACCAACAAATAAAAAGAAACCCATCAAAATAGCTGTATTTGTTTCCTACTGCTGTTGAAATAAGTTACCACAAGCTTAGAGGCTCAAACCAGCACCAATTCATTTGCATCCTGTTCAGAGGTCAGAAATCTACAATAAGTCAGCAGGGATGTGTTCCTTCTGGAGGTTTTAGGCAAGAATTCGTTTCCTTGTCTTTTCCAGGTTCTAGATACTTCCCGTGTACATTGCTCATGGCTTCTATCCCTCCAACCTCTACCTCTCTTGTCACATTGCCTTCTCTGACTCTGACCCTCCTGCCTCCTATTGTTAGAACCCATGTGATCACATCTACTAAAATTTTATTTTGTTTTTACCTTGGACAGTCACATATTCACAGGTTCCAGGAATGAGTACATGGACGTTTTTGGAAGGCTATTACTTTGCCTACCACAAATTAGCATAGGAAGATGGAAAGAAATCTGAAACATGTTTCTTTTTCAGGAATTAGTTAGGGTGGCATGAACAGACCAAGTGCAAGCAATGAAGAAATGTCACACTATTTTTCAACAAATATGATCAAGTTCCATTAGGACTAATTGAAGAACAAACCAAACAACATTAGTAGAAAGTGTAAATTACAGAATTTCACTTGTAAATGTAATATTTTGGCATTGAGCTAGCTGGAAGTGGCCTAAAAGGCATTGTTGATAAATTTGTTTCAGGGACAGGAAAAGGAAGAAATTAGCATATGGTTTCAACATGAAGAAATAATAATCTGTTATTTATTTATTTATTTATTTATTTATTTATTTATTTTTGAGTTGAGGTCTCACTCCGCCATCCAGACTGGAGTGCAGTGGCATGCTCCCAGCAACCACAACCTCAACCCGCTGGGCTCCGGCGATCCTTCCACCTCAGCCTTCCAAGTAGCTGGAACTACAGACGTGTGCTACCACGCCCTGCTAATTTTTTGATTTATTGTAGAGATGAGGTCTCGCCAAGTTGCCCAGGTGGGTCTCGAACCCACGGGCTCAGGCAATCCACTCACCTCAGCCTCCCAAGGCGCGGGATTACAGGCTGAGCCACCGAGCCCGGCTTATTTTTTTATGTAATAGAGAGACCACAGAGAAGTTTCTTGGATATTATTTTCTTTGTAATACTCGTGACACCCTTATAAGGTAAATGGAGAATATATTTTGAACTCTGTGTTACTGATCAAGCAGTGAAGCTCAGAGACATTAAATAACCATCTCAGGGTTATAGGCTAGATTGCTCACTGAGGGTCTTAGGGGAAAGGTTAAGTCTGTGATGTCTAATGCAGAGGGTACCTGTAATCCATTTGATCCCATAAGCAGCTGAAAATTTCTCCATCAAGGCTTTACTAAACTATAATATTCCATTTCTTTATTCATTTTAAATTTTAGATTCGGGGGTGCAGTTTTGCTACATGGGTTTATTATGTGATGGTAGGTTTGGACTTCTATGGTATCCATCACCCAAATAGTAAACATGGTGCCCAGTGGTAGGTTTTTTACTCTTGTCCCCCTCCATCTCTCCTCCCTTTAGAAGTCCCAAGTGTTTGATGTTCCTGTCCTTATATACTATGGCATTCTGATGGTCATACCCAAAGACCACAGAAAAGTCTCCACATTCACGAATGGCATCCTCTTTCTTATTTTCTTATTTCTAATAGCACCTTTAATGTAATTTATCACAGCACAGCGGTGAGCTACAATTGTGTGAAATATTGCAATCTTTACTTCACCCTGTCCCTACTATAGAAAAACTGATTGTCTTTTATTTTCTGAACCATTTCTAATAAAGGACCGAGTATTTTTTATTGCTTTCAGAGATGACCTACCTGCAGTAGCTCTGATAAATTATTAATTCCTATTTTAAATAACAAAGAACTTGCAGCCATGCAGCATTAAAGCTTACTTAACAGAAGCTCTGCATGGGAGATGTGGCAACTTTGCAAATCACACCTGTGAATAGGTGGAGCTACCCTCATGTCTCCACGTGGGTTCACAGTATCTGTCTCAGGCCTGCCAGTTGACTCCCTGTAGGACTCACACTTCAGCCTTCCTGGGGGATGGATGCCTATATTTTAGGGCCGTCACCCCATCAAATGCTGTATATGGTTTTCCGTGTCCTGGAGAGCCAGTGCTTTAAGACAGATCAGAGCGAGCACACTCTTAACAATTGGTGTGAAATCTGTCCCCAGCTTCATCCCATCTGGAGGATAACAACTTCTCTCTTTGAACTACCTCCAAAGGATCCTAAAATACGGTTCAATTATTACAAATTTATTTGCTAGATGTAGGCGATTGCCTTCCAGCTATGGAGTGAAATAAAATCTTAATTTTATGTAAAGGTAAGAGGTACTGTTTGTTTGCAGATATGGCAAAAAACAACAAAAACGTATCAGAGGGTTCCCTGGGCTCTCCAGCTTTGCAGAGCCCTTAATTCGAAGTTGTGCCTCAGGCAAATGAACAGTATGTCATGGGTCTTCAGTTTTACTCACACATAGCCCACCTGCACATAGTTCAAGCATCTTCTGAATTGATTTACTTAGCTAACTTCACCTGTATCCATCAGTCAGAACATAAGTAGCTTTTAAGTGAACTGAATAATGTAGAGACAATTTCAATCTGGCCTCTGTGTGAATTACCCCAGGATCTTTCCGGTGCAATTAACAGAGGGAGATCCCAGTGTACACCCCCCCTTGCATACACCTTACCCTCCATTCCATCTATAGGCATGATGCTTTCATCTTCCCCCAATACGGCAGGGGCAGCTACTTTGAGATTTTTTTTTTTTTCTTTAATAAATCTCTTGCTGCACATTATGGATTAGGGAAGAAAGGTCAACAAAAGAAAACAGCAAGCACTCTGGCATTTGGAGAGTTTCCAGTTCCCAGGATCCTTCATAATAGCTTTTACTGTGTTTTGTATCAATCGCTCGTCACATGGGGACCAGTTCATAGTATGGGTCATTATTTTCCAAATTGAATTGCTTATCTATACTTTCCTTTGTGGGTAAAGAAAACCAAGCTGACCCCGCTTTTAAGAGCACTCATCTGAACTTCGTTTTTCTCCTTTTTGAATACTATGCACTGGGATTAATAAAATATTGTATGTATCTGATAAAATGCTTCAGCTTAATTAGGCTCTTTGATCCTGTGGCATCTCTGATTTAAGGAAAACACTTAGACTCTTTTATTTCACTTTGCAAACTTTCATTTCACTGACTTCTGCTGAAGAGCAATTTCTGTAGAAATGTTACGAACTGGTTTCTTGATCACTTAAAGATCTAGGTCTGAAATGCTCCTCCTCCCATTCCCTTCCCATATCAAGGGCAAGTGACCTTGTTTCAAGCTGAATATGGTTCTTTGCTTTGAGGTTCATGTTCCCACCGTTTTATATGCTCCTGTTACTGTTGTCTGTTCTTATTGGTGTTGACAGAGTCCTCCTTAGGATAAAGCAACCAAAGCAATCACCCCAGGCCTAAAGCACGGGGCACCTTCATGTTTTTGTCACTAGGCTTCAGGACACGGAGTTGGGGTGGGGGTGGGCAGGCAGGATGGAGAGGGAAAGTATTTGATAAAGACTCCTACAAAGAACCAGAGCTCATGTTTGAAAATAATTTATTAATCTCCCTTTCTAACCCACAGCACGTGCCCCTATATATATATACATGTAACACAATTTCATTCATGCATCTATATATTCTCTGTATCAGTTTTGGTTTCAAGCAATGGACATCAACTCCAATAGACATCAACTTTGACTATCTTTAGCTAAAGTGAAATGGACTGAGCCATTGTGGGGCTCACAGTCTTCATGGGAGGCCAAGTGTAGAGAAATTAGAAGAGCTGGAAATGCCTGAGGACTGGGCCTTGGGAACCCTGTCAGAAGGAATGCTGCAGAATGTATCTGCCATGGCTGAGACACCTATGAGGGCAGCTTTCCATGCAGGGCCCAGAAGCAAGAGGTGAGGGAACACAGTGACTGCTAGCTCAAACAGAGTCTGGGTTGATCAGGATATGACCCTCATCTAGGAAGAAGCAGCCCCATAGGTCCCAGCCTTGGCAAGCAGATCCATTATGCTTCCTGTTATTCTGCAAATTAGAAGGTGGGTACTACACACAGTTAGGCATCCCCCAAAAGGGAAAAGGGGGACGGACAGGGCGATTAGAAAAGATTTTATTTTATTTGTATGTATTTATTTTGAGTCAGGGTCTCTTTCACTCTGTCGCTCAGGTTGGAATGCAGTGGCAAGATCAAAGCTCACCATAGCCTCTACCTCCTAGGCTCAGATGAACCTTCCATTTCAGCCTCCTGAGTAGCTGGGATTGTAGGTGCATATCACCATGCCCAGCTAGTTTTTAAATTTTTGATTGAGATGAGGGTTTGTTGTGTTGCCCAGGCTGGTCTTGAACTCCTGGCTGCAACCAATGCTTCTGTCTCAGCCTCCCAAAGTGCTGGGAGTAGGCATGAGTAGGCAAAAAAAAAAAAAAAAATTATATATTGGAAGCATATTGAAAATGATCCACCTCATGCCCAGGAAACTAAAGATGCCCTTTTTTGCTTATTTATGCTCCCTTATTAAAAAATGAAAACATTTCAGGGAGGGGTGAGGCTGAGGACCAAAAGAATATCCCCCAATTTATCATCTGTATTGGCTCCAGTTGCCATAAGTTCAGTTTCTGTAGACTTTTGTAAGATCTCGTATAAGTGATATTACAGAAAAAGGATAAAACTTGTCAGTGTTTACAACTAGAAAAACATTTTTTCTATAGTGAGCCTAGCATTGTTAGGGAGTGATAATTATATGAACTATACAGTGCAGAGATTGTGATGTTTAAAAATATGAAAGCTTAGACCAAATTTTGATTTTGCTTAGATTAACCACATGTCTAGATTAGTATGTCATTGACACATCTAGAATAAAGTGCAAAAATCCTTTAAAATTTTATTTTGTGTGTTGGTAGTAATTCAGTAGCTTTCTGATTAAGTGTAGATACACATACTTTTCATTTCTGCTCCTTCCCAAAACCTCATCAAAGTAAAAGTCAAAGTAAAATAAAATAAAATAAAATATAGTAAACACACATACATGAATGCAAGAGAGGACTGCAATGGCGATCATTTGCAGTAATAGAAAGTGGATGGAAAAGTTAGCAGAGCCTAGAAGGCTGCATCAGAGTGCTGGCTGGACAGAAGGACCTGGAGAACTGTGCTTAATTCTCTTCCCAGCAGCCCAATCAGGTTCTGAACATGGGTTTTACACAAAGCTGGGAAAGATGCGAGGCTGCAACCCAGAAGGTGATGCAGATGCTCCTTAGACACAGTGAGGTGAGATCTCTGCCCCTGTGCATGTAGCCAGGGAGCTCAGTCCTCCCACGTCTGCCAGGAGACTGCAGGCTTACTCTGACTCAGGATAAGAGTCTCTGGGCTCAGGGACAGGAGGTAGAGCAGAAGAAGAGCCAAAGTGAACACAGAGGGTTGAAGAAGAGTCTACACAGCAAACCATGTAGCCACTAGCCCCTGCTTTTGCGTGGCACACCCAGCTGACAAGAGAGGAGAGAGTTCTTCAATGCGAAAATGTCAAGCCTGGGGGTGGGGTTCCAAACATCCAATGAAAGGATCACCAACTGATCACCATCAGGGAGAAGACCCTCAGCTGGAAGGCCCATCCACCTGCTCATTCATAGCTTCCGTCCAGGCTTTTGATGCCTTAATTAAGAAAACAAATGGACAACAAAAAGTATTGGTTATTGAGGAAAGCCTCACCCAAAATAAAAGCGCCAAAGAACAATAACAACAACAACAACAAAAACTTGTAGAAAACAGGAACTGCAGAGAGCACATGAAACCTAAAATTAATATTGCAATTTATATTATCATATAAATGAGAAATCATTGTATCAAGTAGTATAAAAAAAGATCTATCAGTTTAGTCAGATACAGTTCTTGAAACTAAAAATATTAAAATGAAATGAAAAAAATTCATTGGAAGAGCTAATTAATAAAACTTAGTTATCCTCATTCACAGAGAACAAAACAAGATAGAAATGACAATAGGCAGAAAAAGTTAAGAATATTAGTTGATCAGTCCAGGAGGTCAAAACACTGACCAGAAAAAGTTAAATTAAAAAAAAAAGAGAGAGAAAGGAGGAAAGTAGTAAACAAGTAATTAAGAAAAATGTTTAAAACTTAAGCAACACATTTCCAAATTAAAAAAAATATTCTTGCAAATGTCCATCTTGATTATTTTTTCAAATCTTCATACTAAGACTTATTATGATGAAACTTTAACTATGACAATAATGAGCAGAGGTAAACATTTTCAAATAACACAATTTGAAAGTTCACATGTGAAAGGAAATAGTTTATGATCAAATTAGACTGTTCAAGAGGAATATTCAAAGAAATCAAAAAAGAAATTGGGTGGTGACTCAAACCTGTAATCTCAGCACTTTGGGAGGCCAAGGTGGAAGGATTGCTTGAGCCCAGGAATTTGAGACCATCCTGAGCAATGTAGTAAGACCTCATCTCTACAAAACATAAAAAAAAAAAAATTAACTGGGTATTGTGGAGTGTATCTGCAGTCCCAGCTACTCAGGAGACTGAATTAGAAAATCACCTGAGCCCAAGAAATTGAGGCCACAGTGAACCATGAAAGTGCCACTGTACTTAAGCCTAGACAACAGAATGAGACCATGACTCAATGGTAGAGAGAGAGAGAGAGAGAGAGAGAGAGAGAATGAATTCTGGATCCTGCAAAATCAGAAGAGGATATTAAACAAATGAAAACTAGAGAACAATATCTCTAATGAACACAGATGCAAAAATCCTCAACAAAATACCAGCCACTCAAATCCAACAACATATAAAAATATTTATGCAATGCAATTATGTGGAATTTTTCCCAGATATTCAAGGCTGGTTTAAAATCTGACAATCGATTGGCTGGAAAGGAACCCTCATGAAGGCCAGCGTTTTTGGTGCACAGCATTGAGACTCATGATCGGTGATCAAGACTGGGTGCCTGCTGATCAGCCACGAGGCTCCCCTGACTGGCAGGTTCACGTCGGAGATCAGCTCTATGGTGCAGATGGTTATGGGGGAGTTCCGGTAAGATGACAATGGCATAGGTGGAATTCCTGCTAGTGGCACCCGGGATCCAGTGCCCAGCTGTGCAACTGATCCCCGGTGCCTCGCATGCCACCACAGCCCATCATAGTGGATCACCCAGGGACCCAGATGAGTGGAGAGAAAGGATCCATGAAACAGGAGCTGCCACCTTGGTCATTCTCCAGGTAGAGATTTGCATTGCCCCACCCAACTATGAGCAGACTCCACCTTGGTTCCTAAGGGACCAAACCCACATCCTGCTGAACAGACATATTATAAGGCAGTGGGAAATAGGTTCCAGTGTGCTCATACACCTGTTGGTGGATGCTGGACTCACCATATAGATTCTGAATCACAGCTTCCCCCTCAATTAAACTTCAAAACTGCAAAAAGTACAGCCTGCAGCCCACACTCTAACCTCAAAAGTGAACAAAGCCAGAGGACCCTCATAAGGAAGAACAGGAGATTGCACACATGAAGCAAAAGCAACACCAACTTCCCTGAAAAACAAAATTAAAGAAGGGGAGTGAAAGGGGGAGAGAGAGAAAAATCTACACAAATGAAGAAAAACCAAAACAAGAATATGGGTCTCTCGCAGACCCCTGGGAGGGCAGACACTGAGAAAACTGACTTTGGAATGCAAACAATGAAGAGCCCACAGAATGACTGGTCTCAAACTACAAACCTAGATATGAAGACATTAATGGAGAGATTAAAAAGAATTGAGGAGAGACAAGAAGAAACTGGGAAGGAGCTGATAACTGAGATAACAGTAATAAAGAATACTGTGAATGAAATAAATAACAAACTGATAAGCATGAAAAGCAGAATTAGCCAAGCAGAAGAAAGAATCTCAGAGCTTGAGGACCAAAATATAGAACTAACCCAAACTGTTAAAAACACAGAAAACAAGCTTAAAAAGACAGAACAAAACCTTCAAGAGATGAGCGATTACCTCAAGAGACCGAACCTAAGAGTAATTGGCCTTCCTGAGGCAGAAAGAGAGACAGAGACCACATTGGAAACAAACTTTCCATGAGATTATTCAAGAAAACTTCCCTTATCTAATCAGTGATGCAAAAATTCAAACACAAGAGATTCAGAGAACCCCTGCAAGACAACAAATGAGAAGACAAGCTCCCAGACACATAATAATTTGCCTAAACAAAGTAGGTATAAAAGAAAAAAATCCTAAAGACAGCAAGAGAAAAAGGCCAGATCACCTACCATGGAAGACCAATTAGAATAGCAGTAGATTTATCTACAGACACCCTGCAGGCTAGGAGAGCATGGAGCCCTATCTTCAAACTTCTAAAAGATAAACAATTTCAACCAAGAGTAACCTACCCAGCCAAGTTAAGCTTCATCAGCGAGAGAGTATTAAAATTTTCCCAGATATTCAATCCCTAAGAACTTATGCTGCCACCAGACCACCTCTACATTAAACATTTAAGAAAGTACTAAACAAAGAAAAGGAAAAAAGAACAATGTACTTCACAAGAGTACAGGAAAAAGAATTAAATACATATGAACCAAAAGAAAGACAAAAACCAAGTGGAAGAACAACAACTCTATAGGAACTCTTTGATAGGGACAAATTCTCACATTTCAATAATTAGCCTGAATGTGAAGGGACTAAATGCACCACTGAAAAGACATAGAATGGCAAAATGGATAAAATATCACCAGGCAACAATATACTGCCTTCAAAGGACCCATCTCACTAGAAAGGACATGCACAGACTCAAAGTAAGAGAATGGGAAACAAATTTTCAGGCAAATGGAACACAAAAGAAAGGAAGAGTCATGATCCTAATTTCAGACAAAATACCATTTAAGCTACCAAAAATTTAAAAAGATACAGAAGACCAGTACATAATGATAAAAGGTTCACTCCATCAACAAGAAATATCTATCCTAAACATATATGCACCCAACATAGGAGTGCCAACTTTCATAAAGCAGCTTCTAGGAAAACTAAAGAAAGATACTGACTCTAACACCATCGTAACTGGGGTCTTTAGTTCTGCATTCACAACCCTAGACAAATCATCAGGACAAAAAATCAGCAATGAGATCCGCAACCTCAATGTGACTCTTGACCAAATGGACTTAATTGATACCTACAGAACCCTCCATCCGAAGACCACAGAATACACATTCTACTCATCACCACGTGGAATGTACTCTAAGATCGTCCACATACTTGGCTATAAATCAAGCATAAGCAAATTTAAAAGGACCAAAATTTTACCATGCACTTTCTCGGACCACAGTGGAATAAAAATAAACATTAACACCAACAAGGTCCCCCCAAAACCCACAAAGACATGGACACTAAAGAGCATGATGTTAAACAACTCCTGGGTCAATTATGAAATCAAAACAGAGATCAAAAGTTACCTGGAAACAAATGAAAATGAAGAAACATCTTACCAAAATCTCTGGGATGCCATGAAAGCTGTAGTAAGAGGGGAATTTATATCCCTACAAATGCACATGAAGAAAAAGGAAGGATCACAAATTAACAACCTAACAAGCCACCTAAGGAAGCTGGAAAAGCAAGACCCCAAAAACCTTAATTTCAGCAGAAGAATCCAGATCACCAAAATAAAAGCCCAAATCCAGGACATAGAAGACAAATAGATAATACAAAAAATCAATGAAACAAAAAGCTGGTTCTTTGAAAAGATAAACAAGATTGATAGTCCCCTTGCTAGACTGACCAAGAAAAAGAGAAAAAACCCAAATAAGCACAATTCAAAAACACAGAAGATGAAGTCACATCTGACCCTGAAGAAATACAAAAGATCATTAGAGACTACTATGTACACTTACTTGTATAGAGACAAACTTGAAAACCTTAAGGAAATGGAGGACTTTCTCTCATCACACAACCTGCCTAGGTTGAAACAAGAAGAAATTGAGACCCTAAATAGACCAATAACAATCAAGGAAATTGACTACGTAATAAGAAAACTACCTACAAAAAAAAGCCCTGAACCAGATGGCTTTCCAGCAGAATTCTACAAGATATTTAGAGAGGAGCTGATACCAATCGTACTGAATGTAATCTAGGTGATTGAGAAAGATGGAACTATCCCCAAATCATTTTACAAAGGTAACATCACATTGACACACAAGCTAGGTAAAGACACAACAAAGAAAGAAAACTACAAGCCAATATCTTTGATGAACATAGATGCTAAAATCCTGAACAAGATCCTAGCAAACCGGATTCAACAACATCTCACAAATCATCCATCATGACCAAGTAGGCTTCATTCCTGGGATGCAAGGCTGGTTTAACATTCGTAAAACCATAAATGTAATTAAATACATCAACAGATGTCAAAAAACTTACATGATTATATCATTAGATGCAGAAAAAGCTTTTGAAAAAATCCAGCACCCCTTCTTGATAAAAACCCTCGAACATCTAGGCATACAGGGAACATACCTCAAAATAGTAAAAGCCATCTACAAGAAACGCACAGCCAGCATACTCCTAAATGGACAAAAATTGGAACCATTTCTCCTGAAAATTGGTACAAGACAAGGATACCCACTCTCAACCCTCCTGTTCAATATAGTATTGGAAGTTCTGGCTAGAGCAATCAGAGAAGAGAAAGCAATCAGGGGTATCCAAATAGGAAAAGAGGAAGTCAAGTTATCTCTCTTTGCAGATGACATGATTGTGTACCTTGAAAACCCAAGAGAATCTGTCAAAAACATCCTTACACTGATAAAGGCCTTTGGCAAAGTCTCAGGATATAAAATAAATGTGCATAAGACAAACGTATTTCTTTACAACAAAAATAAAAAAACAGAAACCCAAATGAAAACCACAATTCCATTCACAATAGCCACAAAAAAATGAGAAATACCTTGACATCTTCCTAACCAGAAATGTGAGAGACCTTTACAATGAAAACTACAAAACACTGCTCAAAGAAATCAAAAATGACACAAACAAGTGGAAAAATATCCCATGCTCATGGATTGGAAGAGTCAACATTGTGAAGATGTCCGTCTTACCTAAGGCAATCTACAGATTTAATGCAATACCCATCAAACTACCAGCAACATTCTTCTCAGACCTAGAGAAAAACAACACAGGAATTCATATGGAAACACAAATGATCAAGAATAGCCAGAGCAATCCTCAGCAAAAAAAACAAAGCAGATGATATCACATTACCAGACTTCAAACTTTACTATAAAGCTACAATCATCAAAACAGCTTGGTATTGGTATAGGAACAGGCATATAGACCAATGGAATACAATTGAGATTCCAGAAGCAAAACCTCAATTTCTCAACCAACTCGTCTTTGACAAAGCCTCTACCACGTACCACTGGGGAGTGGAGAACCTATTCAGTAAATGGTGCTGGGAAAACTGGCTGACCACATGCAGAAGATTGAAACAGGACCCCTATCTATCCCCATACACAAAAATTAACTCCAAATGAATCAGGGACCTAAATATAAAACCTCAAACCATAAGAACCTTAGAAAATG
Source organism: Carlito syrichta (assembly GCF_000164805.1). Lineage (NCBI taxonomy): Eukaryota > Metazoa > Chordata > Mammalia > Primates > Tarsiidae > Carlito > Carlito syrichta. The sequence continues at coordinate 646,844 of NW_007245102.1, forward strand.
AAACACATACCCTCATGGAAATTGGAATTGGCATCCAATTCCTGAACAAAACCCGAAACCCACAGGCCATAAGAGATAAGATAGACAAAAGATAAGATAAACTGACAGGCTTCTGCAAAGCCAAAGAAACCATCAAGAGAGCAGGGAGACAGCTTACAGACTGGTAAAAAGTATTTGCCAACTCCAGGTTTGACAAAGGCTTAACATCTTGGATCTACAAGGAACTCAAATGTGCTGAAAAGAAAAAAACAAACAACCCCATTATACAATGGGCAAAAGATATGAACAGACACTTCTCAAAGGAAGACATTGGAGCAGCCAACAGACACATGAAGAAATGTTCAACCTCACTAATCATCAGGGAGATGCAAATCAAAACCACACTGAGATACCACCTAACTCCAATCAGAATGGCAATTATCAATAACTTAAAAAATAACAGTTGCTGGAGAGAGTGTGGTGAAAAGGGAACACTTCTACACTGTTGGTGGGGTTGTAAACTAGTGCAACCTCTGTGGAAAGTAGTGTGGCGATTCCTAAAAGCTCTAAATATCAATCTCCCATATGACACCACAATCCCCCTACTGGGAATATACCCTGAAGAACTCAAATCACTCTATCAAAAATAAACCTGCAAACGTATGTTTATCGCAGCAGTGTTCACAATTGCAAGAACCTGGAAGCAACCATGCTGCCCATCAAAAGAGGACTGGATTAAAAAATGTGGTACATATACATAATGGAATACTATGCAGCCATAAAAAAGAACAAAATCATGTATTTCACAGCAACCTGGATGGAACTAGAGTCTATAATACTGAGTGACCTCTCACAGAAACAAAGATCTGAGTAGCACATGTTCTCACTCATATAGTGGACCTTGATCATCCAACGTAATACCATAAGAAAATAACTGACAGTGGTGGGAAACTATGGCGGGGGGAGGGAGATGGGATTAATGGTAGTAAATATCTGATGGGGAGTCACCTCTTATCAACAAGGTTACCTGAACGAAGCATATTTGTATACCTAACCCTTAACTGTACACCACAATACCATAATAAAAAATATTGATTATAAAAAAATAAAAATAAATAAAATAAAATTTGACAATCAATTAATGTAATCCATCACATCAACAGGCTAAAGAAGAAAAATTATATGATCATATCAATAGATGCAGAAAAACATATGACAATTATGATTTAAAATGAAACAAAAATTTCAACAAATTAGGTATGGGGGAGGCTTCCTCAATCTGATTTAAAGCATTAACAAAAGCGTACACTGACATTATACATAGTGGTGAGAAATTAGAAGCTTTAAGAAGAAGTTCTGTAACAAGGCAATGATGTCCCTATTACCACTTCCACTACAATATGTCCTAGTTTATGCAATAAGACAAGAAAATAAAAGCATACACATTATGAAGGAAAAATAAAACTGTCTTTCTTCACACATAGCATGATTGTCTATGTAGGACATCCCAAAGAATTAACAACAAAAACAAAATTGACAATACTCCTTGCCAGAGAGTTTGGGCAGTAACAGAAATTTTTATTCATTGCTGGTAGGAATTCAGCAGGGTACAGCCACTTTGGAGGATAATTTTGCAGTTTCCTACAAAGCTAAGCTTGATACAACCTGGCCATTGTGCCACTAAATATTTTCTCAAAAACCTGTATGCAGTATTTTCACAAAAACCTGCATACAAATGCTTAGAGATTTATTCATAATTGTCAAAAAACTGAAAGCAAATAAAATGTCACTTGAAAGGTGAATTGATAGACTGTGACACATTCATATAACAGAATATTGTTCAGCAATACAAGGAAATGAGCTATCAAACTATAAAAAACTTGGAGGGACTGGTTGTTGTGGCTCATGCCTATAATCCCAGAACTTTGGAAGGAGGCAGAGGGGAAAAGATTGCCTGAACCTAGGGGTTCAAGACCAGACTGGGCAACTTAGCAAGACATTGTCTGTACAATACATCAAAAAATTGGCCAGGTGTGGTAGTGTGCACTAGTTACTCCCAGCTACTTAGAAGGCTGAGGCAGAGGGATCACTTGAGCACAGGAGGTTAACGCAGCAATAGTCCTGAGCGTGCCACTGCCCTCAGCCTGGGTGGCAGAATGAGACTTCAACTCAAAAAAAAAAAAAAAAAAAAACCTTGGGGGAAACATGAGTGTAAATAGTTTAGTGAAACAAATCAGGCTGAAAGGGCTACCTAGAGTGTTAATCCAAATACATGATATCCGAAAAAGATAAAACTATAGAGATAGTAAAAAGATCTTACCATAGACAAAGTAAAACAAAGTCACAAGTTGGGAGACGGTAAGAGGTATGAGCTAAAACATTTTATGGACTCCAATGATTGAAAATTCTCCCAAGTACAGAATAAGCTCACCCTGTTTTCAAGATCCCCCAAATCTTATCTCATTATGGTGTAAAACTTAGGCTCAAGCTCAGAATAGTTCGTCATCTAAATTTGGGTTTGAGGTGGGATGGATATGAGGAGGCTTTTCAGAAAAAATGTCTCAGCCACAGCTTTTTGAGAATGGTTTCCTTTGATCTCAAGGCTTGTGAACTCAGAAACCTGCTGCTTGACACCCCCTCCTGCCCACTACACCTCTTCTACATAACACCATGTGACTGGATAACTGCAGTTCAAAAACTAGGCCAATGGAAGGTCCATAGAAGTCACTGATAAATAACAATTATAAAATCCAATCCCACACCTGTTTTCCAGTTCTTGATTAGGGCTCAATTTTACCTTCTGCAAGTGTCTTTCCATATCTCCTCCTTTTCTTTCAAAAAGGCCTGTGTTTGCAGCTTAATGGTTTTCTCAGTCTGCTTCTGGCTCATAAATGCTTGGGAGCCCAGACACCTCTTTTTAAGGTAAATGATTTCTGTCCAATTCAGTCAAAGCTGAGATGCATCCAGGATGATAACTCTCTTAAAAGCCTTATGAGTTTCTTATGAGTTCTCATTGTAGTTGATTCCATTAGACAAAGCTACACCCACAAAATTCTGAGACAAGCTTCACTCTACTTTGGGCTAGTATATATAAAGGTCTTCTGGACAAAGCCTTTAATTCTTAAAGCCCTTTATCTGGATGAGATGGTCTCTGAGATACAATTTCCAATCCCTTTGAGGTCACTCCAAGGAGTCTTACAGCTGCTTTTGATATGACCTTTACCCTGAGGCTATATTTTATTGGCAGAGTTCCAGCTTTGATCCTTGCCCTGAGACTATTTATTACTTTAATAGTCTTTTGCAGAAAAGGTTGAGATGCAAATGTTAATTTTCAACCCATCATTCACTCTTTCTTTATATTTCTTTTAAATTTTGCTTAAAGATGAAGCAGTCTCTTTTTGCTCATCTTGCTCCTCGCCTACATTATCATAAGCAGCTAAACTAACTCAGGTGATGCCTTCAACATTCTGCTGAGGAATCTCCTTAGTTGCATCCACATGTTCCTTGGGCACGTTTTCTTTCTTTCACATAATTGCTGGTGGCAGTTTTACTAATGATTCATCCAGTACATAATTCACATCCTCTTATCACCAATCCCCAATAGCAAGTTTTTAGTGCCTCTCCAGCCACCAACATGGTTTGAGAAGTGAAAGAATTAGGAAAGCACCACCTCATTCTCAAGTAAACAAATTCTACTTATCAACTGGGTGTGGTGGCTCACGCCTGTTATTCCAGCACTTTGGGAGGTGGAGATGAGAGGATTGCCCAAGCCTAGGGTTTAAAGATCAGTCTGGGCAACTTGGCAAGACCTTGTCCCCCCAGTCAATCAAAAAATTAGCTGGGAGTTGTAGTGTGTACTTGTAGTCCCAGCTAATTGGAAGGCTAAAGTGGAAGAATCGCTTGAGTCCAGCAGGTTGAGGCTGCGATGGCCGTGAGTGTGTCACAGCACTCTAGCCTGGGCTACAGAGTGAGACTCCAACTCAAAAAAAAAAAAAAAAAATTTCAATGATTAGTTATGCAGCAAATGTTCTGGTTTTAAAAAATAAAGTTTAAAAAAAATACCACTCATTTTAGGTTTCGGTTATAGTAGCACCTGACTTTGAGGTGGCATTTTTATTTTCTATTTGTTTGCTGCTGCATTACAAACCACCCAACACCGAATGGCTTAAACCCACAGTCATTTTATTTGCTCCAAGTTCTTCAGGAAAGAATAACCTCAGTTTGAGGCTATGTTGATAGTCTTGCTCATAGGTGCTTATATGTCTGCATTTCACTGAGGCATCTGTAAGGGTTGACTCAGGCAAGATGATGAAAGACTTCTCTCTCTCCATCTGCTCTCTTCCTCTCCTGTGGTCTCTGCACATGACCTTTCCTTCTTACATAACAGCTCAGGATCCCAGGAGTGAAGAAACAGACACTACCAGCTTTCCTAGGGTCTTAGGCCTGCAGCTGGTACAACGTCACTTCTGTCACATTCCTTTGGTTTCAGTGAGTCATAAGCCAGGGACAGCCTGGGTTTAAAGGGAGGGCACCATACAAGGGCATGAATACCAGGAAACCTGCTCAACTGGGGATCACCCATGTTACAGACTACCCATGTTGAATCCAACAGTGTATCTGGAGACACTCATGCCTGTGTTCTTGAACCCCTCCAATCTATTATTTTCCCAGTAGCCAGATAATCTTTTAAAGGTACAAATTTGGCAGGCGCCATGGCTCACTCCTCTAAACCCAACACTTTGGAAGGATGAGGTGGAAAGATTGCTTGAGCCCAGTAATTCGAGACCAGCCTCGGCAACATAGTGAGACCTGTCTCTACACAAATTTGGAAAAAAAAAAAAATTAGCTGGGTGTGGTGGGCAGCACACGCCCATAGTCCCAGCTACTATGGAGGCTGGGGTGGGGATTGCTTGAGCCCAGGAGTTTGAGACTGCAAAGAGCCGTGATCATGCCACTGCACTGAAAGAGTGAGACTCTGACTCAAAAAAATAGAAATAAATAAAAGTTAAAAGTACAAATAAGATAGTGTAACTTCTCTTCTTAGAGTTCCTCAGTGTCTTTCTATCTCATTTTAAAATGTCTGGCAAGATCTTACATAATGTCTCCCCTGCTTCCCATGCTGACTTGTCTCATGACTCCCTAGGCTCAAGCCACACTGGCCTCCTCTCACGTGCTTGAAAGTACCTGACGCATTCCTGCTTTCAAGTGTTTGTATTTGCCATTCCCTCTCCTTGGACTGCTCCTCTCCCAGATACTTAGATGGCTGAGCCCTTGTCACTCAAATCTCAGCTTCAATACTCCCTCCTGGAGAGACCTCCTTTTTTCACCAATCAAAAGCATTCCTTCCCACTCCCTCATCACATAGTAAATCATATAACTTAATATTTCCTGATATTTTCCAGCTTATTTCTATTGAATTTCTATTTGCATCTGCTCACTAAAATGTAAGATTCAGCAGGGCACGGTGGCTCATGCCTGTAATCCCAGCACTTTGTTTGAGAGGCGAAGGTGAGAGGATTGCCTGAGCTCAGAGGTTCGAGAACATCCTGGGAAACACAATGAGACTTCATCTCTACAATAAATCAAAAACTTAGCCAGGCATAGTAGTACACGCCTGTGGTTTCAGTTACTTGGAAGGCTGAGGGAAAAGGATCACTTGAGCCCAGCATGCACACTACAGTTCAGCCTGGGTGACAGAGTGAGACTCCAACTAACCGCCCCCCGCAAAATGTAAGATTCATGAAGTGGGGATATTGCTTTCCATGAAGCATCCAGAGCCTAATCCAGTGTCTGTTATGTAGTGGGCCATACATATTTGTGAATGAACCAATTGTGGTACTCTTACCATTATTGCTATGGGTATTGATTTAATAACAACAATTACAATTATAACAGAAACTCATGTAGAAGCAAAAACTAAATGTGTCCATTAGAGATGAGTTCCTGGCTTGATTGTAGGCCCCGTGTGGCCCCATCAAAGTGGTGGGGAGTGGGATACATTCCAGAGGGTTCCATCACCCTCTCCCTTGGCCTACAGCTAAATGAGATTTCCACATCAGTGGAATGAACTATTCTTAGTCCCAGTCTCCCACTTATCTCACAAGGATGTTGGGAAAATTAAAGATAAATTCCTAAAGAGCACTTAACAGAGGGCACACTCAATGTAAGGTAGCTTTTATTATTAAGAACAGAGGGAAAGAAGGTCTGTCATGGAAGAGATCCTTCCATTTCATTCATTATTCTTACTTCCATAATGAAGTGAAAACTATCTATAGAATGCATTTTTTCTAATTCCTTATTAGACACATTGATGTGCTTTTATTTATTTACATAGAGATCCTCATCATGAAATATTGAATAACAAAGAGAATAATACTATACTAATAAGGAAGTGTTGTCTATAGCAAAACTTCACTTCTTATTAAAATGGATGATGAATTTGTTATCAGAATTATAGTCCAGTTGCTGGTAGGTTAAACTAGATTGACAAAACTGGGACACTTCCATTTCCTTATAAATACCAAGTGACACTATCCTGCTCTCTTGTAAATTGAAAGGAAGTGCTAGTGTGTTGGGATCATTTCTCAGCTCTGTCTTTTTTCTGCCTTTGTGAAGTCTGCCCACAGAGCCACACATTCATTTTCACGGGTAGCAAGATCTCAGTGCTTCCTCCCTGCAATTCTCCATGCCAAGCACTTTATATAACATTCAATCCTCACGACAATGCCACAAGGCAGGTATCACAACAGGGATCGGCACGCTTTTTTCTGTAAGGTGCTGCCGATTAAATATCTCGGGCTCTGTGGGCCATACAATCTCTACTGTAACTTTCGACTACTGCAACACGAATGTATCATCAAAGCAGACAAAGACAGTACAAGCAAGTGGGCATGGCCATGTTCCAATAAAACTTTATTTACCCACTGTGAAATATAAATTTCATACAATGTTCACATGTCATGAAACATTATTCTTCCTTTTTTTTTTTAACAATTAAAAATATAAGCTCGACTCAGTGGCTCAATTTACAAGAGAGCAGGATAGTGTCACTTGGTATTTATAAGGAAATGGAATTGTCCCAGCTTTGTCAATCTAGTTTAACCTACCAGCAACTGGACTATAATTCTGATAACTGTAATCCCAGCACTTTGAGAGGCCGAGGCGAGAGGATTGCCTGAGACAGTGGGTTCGAGATCAGCCTGGGCAGCATGGTGAGACCTTGTCTCTACCATAAGTCAAAAATTAGCCGGGTATGGTAGCATACCTGTAGTTCCAGCTATTTGGAAGTCTGAGGTGGAAGGATCACCAGAGCTCAGCAGGTCAATGCTGGGGTGGCCGTGAGCCTGCTACTGCACCCCAGTCATTCTTAGCTTATAGGTAGTATCATAAGAGTTGGCAGGCCAGATTCAGCCCATTGGCCATCGTATGCTGACCCCTCTAGTATACAGTCTAGGGAGGGGACTGCGGTTCAGAGAAGACACAAAACTGTCCCAAAGTGATGGCCTGCTAACTGAGGGAGCCGTGAATCTAAAGTAAGTACTTCTGATTCTTAACCCTTGCAGTCAGATAAGTTATCATAAGTCTCATTTTAAACTTCAATCTTAGACTCTAGTTTCACTGAACTAAGAGTTCAGGTCAGTTTTCTTTAGTCTGGAAACCTAATCACTATCCTCAACATTATTTATATGGAAAAAAAAAATGCTCCCATTTCTAATTAACATCCTCACTTTGGGATTATTTCTTCTCCTGGAAACTATCTATATACACATATGAGCTCAAGTATGAAAGCAAATGTTTCTTCCCTTTACAAACATTTCAACTATAGTGTTACAATTTAGTCAATGCTGATTAATTTGTACCAGTGTACAGACGGCTGCATCTTCAGCTAAAATTTAGTTTCTCCTGTGAGGTATCCACAGTGCCAACAGTTGCAGCCTCTCACCCAGACCTCTCAGCTGGGGATAAATAAAGGTTAACTCACGAGCTAGACAGGAGGCCACAGCCACAGATTCCTTCTGGATGATTCAGGATGATCATAATCGTAGTACAGAGCTCTGTTCTGCCTCCTGTTAGTATAACTATAACTACATAGCTGACTGAACATCTGGGACAGTACAGGATACAAAATGATTTTCCCGACCCTGAAAAAAGTAATGTGTCCTACAAATGCTCATGTTTCTGTCTCCTCCCACTGTGTCTTCACTGCCTCACAGTCCCCCCCTCCCCATCTTTTTTCTCTAGGGGAGATTTGGATCCAGTCTGTTTGATAAGGGCATACTCATTACCGTGAACCCTAAAAATCTAACCTATTTTAATTCAAAAGAGAGGAGTGTCCCAGATCTTCCTTTATTTTTCAACAAGGACAAAATACCACTAGACTATTGATGGCCCCTAAACACGGCTAATTTATTGCTCAGAAATAGTGGATTGAATGTGTTCCCCAGGAAAGCATTCTTCAAAACCAAATATCAGGCACTACCATGCAGGAATCAGACTGTAAATGATTAAAAATACGATGGATCACTGGTCAGTTGTTCAGTCTGTCTAGAATCATTATGCTTGGAAGAGAAGTTAAGAAGCTAGGAAAGGAAACCCTTTGAGGTCTGTTCTCTACAAAAAAAGGGGGGGATTAAAAAAGAAAGCCAAGTCCTCCTCTCCCGACATCACTGACAATGTGTGCGTACACACACAGAGACAAACGCACACACAGCCATATCTTGCTCAAATAGCCCCGGGATAAAGGTTAAGCATCATAAGGGAAAGATTTTAAAATGCAAGTTTGGTCAATGATTTAAATCAGGGGAGGAAGAAGTAAAAGCAAATGAGCATTATTTAATCCTATAATTTCATTGTCCTATGGTGTACATCAAGATGTAGGTACAAGGCATGTGTGTGCTTACTGTTATGGCTAGAAGTCTAGGAAAATAAATTCATTCAAACATGCCAGTCTGTCTGCAAGGATTTCCATTTCACCTTTTATGGAAATGCTGATCAAAGAAGAGTATGCTTTGCTTCTGTCAGGGAAGGAGTTTCAATCAGTCTGATGAATAAAAAGCCCAGCTGCCAAAGATGATCCATGGAAGGGCAAAGTTTAGGTGCCCAACTGCCCATTTTTCTATTAAAATGTGTCATTAGTGTTGGCCTGGCCAGTAGAGCGGTGCTATGCAGCACACTAAATGGCTTCTCAATTTAAAAATATCAATTCCAGGAAGAATTATGCAGGATGAAAATATAGAACCTCAGCATCACAAAACAGCAGTTATTCTAGGAGACAGAGGCTTGGTTTTGCAGCCACCCAATAAAAGTTTATATAATTTACATATTTGACACCTCTGTGGCTATGCCTGTTTCCCTGGGAACTGTGTCTGATATGATCATCCTGGGATATTTACATCTTTGATCTGATTTAAGGGAGCCAGGGAGGCTAAATTATTTCATTCAAAAGAAGCAACATATATGACATTTTTGATTTCCCAGAATAGCTCTGAGACCTTAGGAAACTCTGAGAAATTTAGGCAGGATTTGTTTTGTATACTCTCATGTCACCACTGAAAACACTTAGGATAGAAGCATCTGAGACTCCTTCATTCCACATGTTTATGGTGGTAAAGCAGCACTCAGACTCTTAAATCCTAAACTTAGTCTCTTTCGCTCAAATTTTCCAAATAAGATTTCCAAAAAGGAACACCTGATATTTTGATAAAAACAAACAACACACAAGCAAAACAACAGCAACAAAAAGATGTCCCACAGAGAAATATGTCCTTCGAGTGCTAATCCTTCCTGCTCCTGCCCTGTCCTATCCAAGTTGTCTTTGGTGTATTCAAATGGCATTGATGCTTCCTTCTGGTATGTGACATATTTTGCCCTGCTTCCTTCTGGTATGTGATATATTGCTGCATCAGAAAAGTCACAGAAACCTACTTTCTAAATGCACATAAACCTGGATTATCATAAAAACAAAACAAAGAGAGAATCGGAAAGAAGAAAACAATGCACACTACATTTCTCATCAACTCAAGCCAGAAATTATTTGCTTTTGTCTATTTTGAGACTAATGACTTTAAGCCCTGGTCTCCCAGACAAATGTTTATTGCTTAATTTTCCAAGAATGCTGTATTGTTAGTCTATTGGTACACCGCAGTGACCCCATAGCTTAGTGGCTTCAAACAACAAACATTTGTTCTTTTGTAATCTCTTTGGGTCAAGTATTCAGATGTGGTTTAGCCAGATGTTTCTGGCTCAGGGTCCCTCATGAGGTTACAGTCATGATGTCACCCAAGGCTGCATGGTGTCATGACTTGACCGAGCCTGAAGTGTCTGCTGCCAAGAAGGTTTACTCACTACTCGCATGCAGCTCGTAGTTGTGGGAGACTTTGGTTACTTCCCTCATGTACCTCACTGTACACTGCTTATATGTCCTCTCAATATGGTGGCTGGCTTCCTCCAGAATGACCAATCCAGGAGAGTGAGTCAGAAATCACAATGTCTTTGATGACCTAGTTTTAAAAATCACACAATACTGAGGAAGTCATTTTTTTACTGTTTTGTACTGTTTACATGGGTTATAGAGGTTGGCTCTATTCTGTATAGGATAAAGCTCTACCAGGTCATAGAGTCCAAGAGTTGAGGATCATGATGCCCACCTTGGGATTTTACCTCACAACTGTCTTCACTTCAACTTATGCTGTGTCTACCTTTGGTGTATTTATTTGATTTGACTGGTTGGACTAGTTGGTTCCAATCACACAATTGTAGGCTCCTTCAAGCACACTATCCCTTTCTGTTGCACTGCTTTTCATCATTATTTACATCATAATAGTGCCTACCTTATAATGATAACATTACACAATTTAGAAATCTTTTCACAGGCATTATCTCATTTCATTACAATTTTCATTTTTTAACTTAAAAAATGTAAATAATGTTAGCATTAAATAGAAGTTGCAAATATAGTAAAAAGAATTCTCTTGGCTGAGCTCAGTACTTCACCCTGTAATCCCAGTGCTTTGGGAGGCCGAGGTGAGTGGATTGCCTGAGCCTGCAGGTTTGAGACCCGCGTGGGCAACTTGGCCAGACCTCATCTCTACAATAAATAAAAAAAAATTAGCCGGGCGTGGTAGCATGCGCCTATAGTTCCAGCTCCTTGGAAGGCTGAGGCGGAAGAATCCTGCAGCCTAGCAGGTCGAGGCTGCAGTGGCGGCCGGGAGCGGCCACTGCACTCCAGTCTGGGTGACAGAGCGAGACTCCAACTCAAAAAAAAAGAAAGAAAGAAAGAAAGAATTCTCTTATCTCTTTACCCAGTTTTCCCTACTGTTTATATCTTACATAACCATAGTACAGTTGTCAACACTAAGAATTTAACATTGGTAGCCAGGCATGGTGGCGTGAGTCTGTAGTTCCAGCTACTTGGAAGGCTGAGATGGAAGGATTGCCTGAACCCAGCAGATCGAGGCTGCAGTGGCTGGGAGTGTACTACTGCACTCCAGACTGGGCAATAAGAGTGAGACTCCAACTCAAAAAAAAAGAGAAATTAACATTGGTACAATATGATGAACTAAACTAATCTTTACTCAATTTCCCCAGTGTTTCCACTGATGTCCTTGTTTTGTTGTAGATTTCCAATCCAATACCACATTGTGTTTAGTCACTATATCTGTTTGTTTTCTTCTGATCTGTGACTAACTATTCTTCAGTCTTTCCTTGTCATTCATAACTTCGACTCTTGTGAAGAGTCCTGCCCAGGTATTTTGTCGATCCCTTAGTTTGAGCTTGTCTGATGTTTTCTTTTGATTACACAGAGGTTATGGATTTGGAGGAAAAATACTATAGAAGTGATGTGTCCTTTTCATGAGAGTAATAGGCATTATTAGGACTGGCGATGCTTACCATGATTATTTGGGAAAGGTGCTATGTGGCAGGTTTCTCCACTGGAAAGTTATTGGTTTTCCATTTATAAATTCTATCCTAAAGATGTGTCACTCTCTTGGAAGGAGGAGTTTCAAACATTTTGTAAATGTAAGATAAAGCCATCATAGTAATTAATAAGCATTTTGGGTGAGATAAATTAAGGCTATGTAAATATCCTGTTTCTTTTGAAAGGTTTAGCTGCTAATTTTAGCATGAATCAGTGGTTCACGCTGAGGTATTTAAAAACTGACTTTCTAGTCCCTTCATCCTTTCTGCATTTATTCAAAGGATTGTTTTGTTAGGAAGATCTCTTTTATTTAGTTACTCATTCGATTACTTATTTATTTATTATTTATCTATTTATTTATTTTGGGAGGACAAGGTCTTGCTCTGTTGTCCAGACTGGAATGCAGTGACATCATCAGAGCTCACCTTGAATTTCTGGGCTCAAATGATCCTACCTTCTCAGCTTCCAGAGTAGCTGATAATACAGGCTACGCTACCATTTATATATTTGCAATTATCTATTTGTTTTTGTAGAGATAGGGTCTCATTAATTTATCCATTTGCTATCAATCTAATAACAAATAATAAACTAATGTCTCTATTTGTTTTTGTAGAGATGAAGTCTCACTGTGTTGCCTAGGCTAGTCTCCAACTCCTGTCCTAAAGTTATCTTCCTACCTCAGTCTCCCAAAGTCCTGGGATTACAAGCGTGAGTCACCATGCCCAGACTCAATCATTTATTTATATCAACATGAGCTCATGAATATGTATTTTATATTTGGGGTTATAATACTACCATTATTTATGTTAATGTTCAAATTATTCCAGGTGGCTACTAGAAGCTCTTGCAGGTTGCTACCTATGAATCCTCTTCTCCCTTCCTCATTTTATTTTATTTTAAGACCACTTTCTTTCTGGCATCACAAAATGTTCTAGGTTTATCTTAAATCTTGTCCCAGCCTTAGAATCCTAGAATCAGTTTTTTTCTCCTTCAAGGAGCCTATTTTTGTTTGCTTGTTTTGTGTTCTTGAGACTAACATTTGGAATCCAAGATTTAAGCATTAGTTGTGTTCATTGTCCCCGGAGTATTCCTACTTCTACTTCCTTTCTTCAGACAGAGCTATAAAACATAAGTACCCATATTAAACTAGTCATGGCTTTTATTTTTGAGTGTCTTCTGTATGCCAGGCACCATATTAGACACTCATTTTTCATTTCACCTTGTTCTCATGGCAGCTCTGGGGAGATATTAGCCTCATTTTACAGAGAAACTAATAAAGATTCCAAAGTCATGTCATACAGAAAGGAAGAAGAACGTTACTAACCAGGTTAGTGAACTCCAAATCATCTCCTCTTTTCTTCCCATCAGTTAAAGTCACTGTGAACGCTTTCCCCTTCCACATCCCTCTTTCCATTTTTCCTTCCTGATTCTTCTTCTCATTTCCTGTCCTCCTGCTATATTGATTCCATCATGGCTATAGATAAATGGTGTATATTTAATGACTTGAGTCTAGGTAGTCTGTTATGACCTTTTATGCGTTTTTTTAGCTTAAATTTTTGTTTCTATGAGGATTTTGAAATTTGGAATGAAACTCATTAAGCGATATTCTTCACTAAGTGTATAACATAACAATTCTACAATCATTATTTCAACCAACAATTATTATTATAATATATCAGGCCTGATTTTAGATGCTGAAATACAGTGGTGAACAAAGTAGATAAAGGTCTCATTTTTTGTGGAATTTATTATGGAGCGTGGAAAAAACACAAACACAAAATAAAATACAGTAAGAAATTCTATAGTTTATTAGAAAGTGATATAAAAAAAACAAGGCAGGAGATGAAAAGAGATAGATGGATTTTAATTTTCAGTAGGGCGGTGGAGGTCGACCTCTCTGATAAGGAGACAATTGACTAAATATAAGAAAAAGAGGCGGGAGGAGTCCACATGTATTTGCGGGTGACACACATTACAGACAGGGAGAAAAGCCAACCCCAAGGCTCTGAGCCAGGACTGCGTGTGTTGCATTTGGAGAACAAATAGAAGCCCATTGTACATGAGCCAAGTGAGCCCAGGAGAGCAAGAGACCATAAAGAATGGAGAATTACAGATGGGCACATAGATCAAGCAGAACGTTGTTGGCCATTATAAGGACTGTGGTTTTTCCTCTCTGTGCAAAGGGATACTTACTACAGAATGTTCTGTACCGAGAGGAGCAAGGGTGAGGGAGGAAGCTGGTGAGTAGTTAGAAGGTGACTCAGTGAAGTTCAGGGATGACAGAGACCTGAGTGGGAAGTCTGGAGATGGGGAGGTCATTGTCAGAGATTAGAGAAGTTTACAAGTTGAGCCAAGAGAATTTTCTTAGCCATTGGACAAGTGGTGTGAGAGAGAGGCCTCAATCAGATTTCGACTATTTTGGTATAAACAATTGGAAAAAGAATGTTGCTGTTGAGTTTTGTGGCCGAAGATAAGAAACCTTATTTTGGACATGCTATGTGTGGAATGCCTATTTATGATTTGCTTGATGTAAGATTAAATGAGGTTGGAGATAATCTGAGGCTCTAGGAAACAGAGACATCTTTCTAAGATCGCACATAGGAGTATAACCTCAGGGTATCAGAGCCATGATCCAGTCTTAGGGCAGTAGAAGGCATAATATTGGCCTTCATGGGAAGACTGGGATACCCTGAAACAAAGCAATCTCCAGATAAGAGCATGTTTCTAAAATATCCACTAGCTCTTGAAAATCCACATTGTTCACCAAACTCTAAATGTATTTGTATATTAAAAATGTAATTTTTATCTCCCCTCACTAGTGAAATTTAAAAGAATACTTCCTTTATTTTTCATAACAACATTTGATGGTAATTTCACATTTATTCTAAACCTACTTTTTTTTTTATGAGCATTTGTCTTTTCAGACTATGAAGGTCTAAATCTTATAGTCTCTTTTCCTATAACTAGCCCTCACTGAAAAGAATTTTCAAAAGAAATTTCTTTTTTTTTCCCCAGAAGGTCAGATAAAAACTTGTTTAAAGGAGCGATTACAAAGCAAGATAGAACCTCATGTACACACTAACAGTGGCTGAATGAAAAAGAAAGTCTTAGTGGGGAGAAGAAATGCTTTTGTCAAAGACTGCTTCCTGAAGGAGAAGAATGTTCAACTTGGCTTTAAAAGACGTAGCGGCTAACATAAAAGGAAGGCGCATTTATAGGACTTGTTTGCCTGAGTACTGAGAAATGTTTATGTGTGTATTTTTTGAAGTCAATTATAGGCTTTCTCTCTCATTCTCTTTTGCTTTCTATTTTCAAAAACCACAACATTTCAGAAAAGCTCATCCTACTTAACTCTCATGTGGTTTAAAAATCTAACCTAGACATATGTTGTTAATACTTTTGTATGTCAGGAGCCTGAAGGGTAGAAACAATTTTAAACTTAACTTTTTAATTTGGGTTTTCTGACAATGCTTTTGTTT
Organism: Carlito syrichta; assembly: GCF_000164805.1. Lineage (NCBI taxonomy): Eukaryota > Metazoa > Chordata > Mammalia > Primates > Tarsiidae > Carlito > Carlito syrichta. Next base: position 662,219 of record NW_007245102.1, read on the forward strand.
CTCAGTCTGAGGAATTTCACTATACTGAAAGTTATGAATCGTTCCAGACTCAAACTAATAACTGGAGTGACATGAAGCAAATGATTGATTATAAACAAAATGATGGGGTATGGGAAATTGACCCCATTTACTGACATAAATTATGGAGATGTCTTAATTGTGATATTGAAAACACTGAAAAAATATAAGATAGTGATGAAAATAGATGAAAGAAAATAACTTAGAAACAAAAAGAACAAAAACACAAAAAAAGCAAGTGCAATGAGTTAGGATTCCTTTCCTCCAAAAAATAGAACTTAAGCTTTGAGAACAGGCAGCGTGTCAATACTAGCAGAGAAGTAGATTCAGGGTATTAGTTGCTCAGTCAATACATTTAAATGAAATCATTACGACTCACTTTTTAAAATGTGACTTCCACAGTCTGAAAAAAGATCAACCTTATTTCTCTCATTTGGTGAGTATTTTCAGATGGCTGTTAAAGTGTTTTTTTCTTTCTTTTTCTTTCAACTGCTGGAGAGTAACTAGAAACAAATCTGTTCCTTGGAATAAATGTTCAGTCCATATGTTATTTTTCATGGTAACTGATGGAAGTGTGAAGTCCTCCTCTGTAAATTCTGCCTGCATGCTTGCTCTCGTTTACCACCCCCAGCCTGCCATATGTAACACATGTTGGGGGAGGAGAGAGAATCCTTTTATCATTTGATTTTTGTTTCTTGCATTTCTCCTCAGGTAACATAGACCTTGTAGAGAGAATCAGAGGTACTAGTACAAGAGTGGACAGCACAACCCAGGTGTTCTGAAAGGTACTTATAAGAAACAATGGGCAATAGAGAGAGAACAAAAATGATGTAATAGAGTCAACATTAAACAATTGAAGGGGTTAGTGGCGCTGACCTCTGTGTAGTCAAAAATCCATGTATCACTTTTGACTCCCTGAAAACTTAACTACTAATAGCCTACTGTTGACCAGAAGCCTCACAAATAGTACAAACGGTAGACAAACACGTATTTTCTATATCCCATGTATCATATACTGTATTCTTACAATAAAGTAAACTAGAGAAAATAAAATATTATTAAGAAAATCATAAGGAAGAGAAAATACATTTACTTCCATTAAGTGGAAGTGGATCATCATAAAGGTCTTCATCCTCATCATCTTTATGTTGAGTAGGTTGAGAAGGAGGAAGAAGAGGAGGGGTTGGTCTTGTTATCTCAGGGGAGGCAGAGATAAAAGAAAATCCACCTGTTATTGGACTCATGCAGTTCAAACCCGTGTTGTTCAAGGGTCAACTGTAGTTATGGACATTAACCATATTCCCCAACTTTTTTGCTGTAAGAATACAGTATATGATACATGGAATATAGAAAATACGTGTTTGTCTACTGTTTGTACTATTTGTGAGGCTTCAGGTCAACAGTAGGTTATTAGTAGTTTTCAGGGAGTCACAAGTGACACATGGATTTTTGACTACACAGAGGTCAGCACCACTAACCCCTTCAATTGTTTAAAGTTGACTCTATTACATCATTTTTGTTCTCTCTCTATTGCCCATAGTTTCTTATAAGTACCTTATAGAAGAGCCATCAGGAACTTTGGAAGCAGAAATATCTGGGTTCTTTTCCAGCTCCACCAGCTACCTATGCGATCTAGGTAAGTTTCTTAATCTAACTCTGAATGTTCTCATGTGGAGAATGGTGGTCATAACCTTGTAGTTTTAACGTGAGAATTTAAGAAGACAATCCAAGAAAAGTGACTAGAACATAGTAAGAGTTTGATAAATGTTAGTTTCTTTTATCTCATTTTTCTGTCTCACTGCCATTCCCATTATCAATGATGAAAAACGATTATGTTTCAATGGTATATGAACATTCAACCAAGGCCATGAATGTGATCAAGCATATGTTCTATAATAAAAGATTTACCAGAAATTTTCTTTTATAGTAAAAAGTCAGTCTAGGTTGACTTCTCTTGGCAAAATTTCCACTGGTGCTCGAAGATTTGAGAGTTGGAATACAGACCAATACTGTAGGCGATTGTAACCCCAGGCCAAATGCTTTATGCTGGGAAAATAGTCTTTGATGTTTGAATGAGCCTGAGTGTTATACTGAAAGCCAAATGTGTGGAGTAGAACCCCTTGTGAATTGAAACATCAAAAAAGATTTGCATTAATTTCCTGCAAACCAAATATATAGAGTTTCACACAGCTCTAATTAAAATGTAATAACTGTTTACAGATTTGACTGCGCCAGCACCACAGAGTAATTGGTTTTCCACACGAAACAAATGGGAGAGGAAGTAGATGTGCCTGGAAGGGTTTGGAAATTCAATAAAATGTTTCTAAAATTGCTGTTATGGGTGGTGTCTTTGGTGTCTTGAAGGTCTATCGTAGTTGGACCTTGAAGGAGTCAAGTTACTGCTGGTGTTGGGTGTGAGAAAGAGACTATTATCACTCCAGGTTGGGTTGGTTAAAATATGAAGCTGAATTATCTCAAAAAGCAGCATTTTAAAAGTTATTTATTATTACAGAATTTTTATGTTTTCTGCATAGGATTGGGCTTAACTAATTAGAGACATCTTGGCTTTTTGTTGTTGGCATCTCTTAGAAGGCAGAAAGAAAGATGGGAACAGTGGTGAACTTGAAAATTTCTAATGAATCCCACTGCAATGTAGGCATTGTGAAAATGACTCAAGATTCATTTATAACAGAATAATAACCAGCCCTGCTCAAAACAACTGAAAGGATAGTGGTTTTTATTGTTGTCTTGTTTTTACAAAACAAAAACAAAACCCGTATTTGGGAAACTATTTACTCAACACAGTAAGAGAAAAAGTAGCTTATCTCCATTCCTAAACCTGAAGACTTCAGAATATCTTTATATGACAGAATAATCAGGGAAAAGTAGAGAATTCTACCTTCTGAGAATGTTATACAAGTAATATTTTATTAAAGACAAACTCTAGATTTTTGAGTTTGTAACAATCCCATGAAGTCAGTATTATTATTTCCATTTTAAAGATAAGGAATCTAAAACTATGGAAAGTTAAATATTTTCTACATAGAAAACAATTTTCAGAATAGAGACTCAAATATAATTTGTACTTTCTTTAAAACCAGTGGTCTTTCCTGAGGAACAAGTGCAAATTTCAAAACTTAAAAAGGAATCAAAATATCTACCACAGGTTGGAAGAAAAATGTGGTAGGCATTTTCTTATTAAGATCTGATTTGAAGTTTAGTTCATTATTTTTATACATTACATGCTACTACTAAGAAGTTTACAAAATGGAAGGGTGATTGAAATACAGTTGCTAGATCTCAGGTTCCTACTCTAAAAGATGAAAAATATAATGTAAATTTTTCCATGAGTATTGTGAAGCATAAATGAAAAACAATAGTTATTGAGCTGTTTGGAAATAGTAGTACTTTTTACAATGACAACTTTGTGATAACGGAAGTCATCTTGTTTTTATCATATAATTATATGCAGACCTAAGTTGCAATGCCAGGTCCATTTGTATAATAATGGATAAGTATGCTTGCTTTTCTGAAACCTCAGTTTCGGAATCTGTAAAAGGGAATCATAATAGTGCCTATCTCACGAAAAAAGAAAATGCATATAATGGTGTAGTATGACTGTTAGCATATAGTAAGAAACCATTACTGATTTTTATCATTAGCTCAGTAGCTCTGGCAATGGTGATAACTAACATCTCAGAGCACAACTGCGTATTTCCCAAATATGAATAAACTTCTCCTAAATAATGTTGGTTCTTTGTCAACGCATCTCACACCAATGTTTAATGAATGTTTTTTCTAGGTGTAAGTATTGGCAAGGTATTTTAACAATGGCCTTAAGAGATTTGAGGATTATCATATACCCTGTGTGAGACGGTGTCTTTTCTGGAACAACGTAACATCTTTCACAAAAGAAATTAATAAAAAAACCTTAGTTGAGTATTTACACATTACTTTTCTTCACTATATTTTGTATTTTCATCACGTCTCCTTTAAAAATGGACTATACACAGTTAAATATATCTCTGCAAATCCTACATGTCAAACACATATAATAAATAGAAAATTGTAGGACAGAGGTTTTGTGGTAGGCAAAGTAACACCCCTCCTCCAAGATGTCCACGTCCTAATCCCCAGAATTTGTGACAATGTTACCATACATGGCACTTTACAGATGCGATTAAGGATCTTGAGATGGGAAAATTATCTTAGAATATCTGGGTAGGCCCAGCAGAATCAGATGAGTTTTTATAACAGCAAAATCAGAAAAGGAGATTTGAGAAGGGCAGCAGAGAACAATCTCATTGCTGGAAGGGACCATGAGCCAAAAAGTGAAGGAATTTTCTAGAACTTGAAAAAGGCAAGTGATGAGTGTGCCCTAGATTCTTCAGAATAAACACAGCCTTCTTGACCGCATGCTTTTAGTCCTGTGGAACCCATTTTTGGACTTCTGACCTCTAGATAGTTAAGGCTTGTGTTTTAATCCACTAAATTTCCAGTAATTTGTTACATCAGCAATAGGAAACTAATATGGATGTCTTTTTCATATAAGTATCTATTGCATTAGAGATCTCAAAAGTTATTACCAAGATAAAAGCATTTTGTCTTAAAAATATGTATTTATACATATATCCAAAAATATTTGTTTGTGTGTGTGTGTGTGTGTGTGTGTGTGTGTGTATGCGTATGCCAAGACGGTGTGTTCCATAATAGTATTGTCTTAAATGTTATTTTACTTTAGTGAACAATGTATGGAATTAAGGATAAAATCATCTTAGAAAAAAAAGAAACAAATAAAATGGAAGCATTATTCAAACTTTTAAAAAAAGTTTCCCTTTTTCTTTTTCAAAACCATTGATACAGGGTATTCAATACCTTACTATATATACTTGAGAAATTGAGTTCAACACATTTTAAAGGAAAGTTTTTTCCTATAGCATTTATTTTTCGTTTTTGATGTCCTGATGAATCATAATATTTTGCTTGTTTGCTTTTGTTTAAATGTAAGTTTTCAGTGCATGAAAGAGCACTAAAAAAAAATTATAGTTTTGTCTTTCTCTCTTTTTTTTTTTTATTTTGAGTTGAAGTCTCACTCTGTCACCCAGACTGTAGTGCAGTGGCACGCTCCCGGTCACCACAGCCTCGACCTGCTGGGCTCAGGCGATCCTTCCGCCTCAGCCTTCCAAGCAGCTGGAACTACAGGCACGCGCTACCACGCCCAGCTAATTTTTGATTTATTGAAGAGATGAGGTCTCGTCAAATTGCCCGGGCAGGTCTCCAACCCGCAGGCTCAGGCAATCCACTGGCCTCAGCCTCCCAAAGAACTGGGATTACAGGCTGAACCATCGAGCCCGGCCTTGTCTTTCTTCTTTGTGCTCTTCAGATGTGTTTCTTAAAATATCAGTACAGGACAATTATAAATTTAATTTGTCTAAAGACATGCTTAAAAAGTAAATGGATTCATTTCTTGCTGTAATTATGGTTAAATAAATATTAGTGGGCTCAATAAAATGGATTTAAATTGGCAAATCAATTGGTTTGTTAATTTGATAGAATAAAGCCCAGAGAATAAGAACTTTTTTCTCCTATTGTTATTGGTAAAATAACCATTGAAATGTGCCAGGTCTGTACATTTGATTTCATTGTTCTCCCCACTTTGATAGTTGACCTCAAGTTGGTCATTGGAATTGTTGTTTCTCTGTTGTTTCTTCATTCAAAACATAAAGAAGATATCAAATTTCTTATAAAAATAGCTCCAAAGAGCTGTGCTAAAATATACCAAACATATAAAATACTCCACAGACTATGTAAAATACACCACCTCCTGCAAAGCTGTTAAAATGAATATTGAGCTGTCATTAATGAAGATTCCTCAAACTATGTTGTTCTTATTGGCCCATAGAAGATGACTAATGAATAACCATTCAGGGTTTTCAAACCTTTAAATCATACAACAAATTCTTCAAAATCTGTAAATTCTAAAATCAATTTCAACATTGGTTTAACTATTTTCAGATGAACATTGTGATTTAATCCAGGTAAGAATGCCTTATAGTTGCATAGTCTTATCATTCAGAGATCCATAAAACTTTAGAACTAGGTGGATAAACCTTAGATATTATTTATTCTAACCCCCTACATTTACATCCTGATATAGACGCCTGGGTGTTCCCAGTTACCTGGTTAGGTAGAGGCAGAACTACAACTAAAACAGTTTAAAAATGTATGAAGTGCACATCCCACAAGACTCAGTATTTCTTTTTTGTGAGAAATTCTAGTAAATATACTGCCCAAAATATCAGCCTTGATTTCACTAATAAGAGATCAATTCCTAAAGAGTCATTGATTCCATTTAAGTTTCTTGTTGAGTAACAAACAATACTAGCAGGGAATGGTAACCATGGCCTCAATTTAGCTAAAATTATAGCCACTGGGTAGCATCTACTGAGGGGTTTACTACCAGATAGTCAGGCTGGGGCTGGAAAATGGCCACGATGACAGTTGGAGGAAGAGGCTGAGAGTCAGGAAGACCTAAGTCTCCATTACTTTGTAGTTCCTTCCCTCAGACATTGCCTGTCCTTCCTAATGTTTGCTATTAAACTATGATCAACTTGAGGACAAGAGTCAAGCCTTATTCACTTTTTAAACTCATTTTCCTTCTTCACACTTTACATATTAAACTTTTAATACATTCAATTTGTTAAATGAATGAATGATTACAGCTTCCCTCTTCAAAGTTCACAAGACCATCTAGGTTAAATCCCAGCTCAACTAAATGTATGTTAGCTATGCAGCCACAGGAAGATAATGAACTTCTGTGCCACAACTTCCACAATATGTAAAATGGAGTTAATAGCAATATCTACCTTTTAAGATCATTTTGAGGATTAAATCCATTTATACTTGCAGAGTGCTTAAACTTTTGCTTCTGTAGTGGAGGTAAAATGTTACCTCTATCCTCTCAGATTTTTTGGCTGGGCCTGCAAGTTCAATTGTAATCAGAGCAATTAACAAGAGAAAAGCATACAGATTTATGAAATACACGTTTTCCATGGCACAGGAGCCATGATAGGAAAATGAGGACCCAAAGAGTTAGTGAGAGTCTAACACTAGGGTGCACAAGGCAGCTCCCACATCAGGGAAGTATCTAATCCAAAATGTGGTCTGAGTCTCAGAAAAACTACCACTGTTACTTCTACTACTGCTACTACTCCTAAACAATGAAATATGGTCATAGTCTTTTTTTTTTTTAATGCTGATTTTTTGGGGGGTTTTGTTGTTAACTAAAGTTGGACATAAGAGACTTCCTTGTCAAGCCAACTATTTTCAGTAAAGGGAATATGTTTAATGTCTACTACCTTAAAACAAAAATTGCTTCCTGTAGACATAATATATTTACTAAAATAATCACTTCAGAACAAGGCAAAGTTAACTTTATTAAGAATTCTGCTAAAACTGGTCAGAATTTTAGGTATTAAAAACACGTGTTTTTCAATGATTAATTTAACATTAACATTCTCAAAGACCAGGGGACCCCATATTTGGGGCTTACTCGAAAGCACACTAGTTAGCTGGAAGATTAAGAATGTTGATTGGTAATTCCGGCTACTTGGAAGGCTGAGGCGGAAGGATCACCGAAGCCCAGCAGTTCGAGGCTGTGGTGGCCGGGAGCAGCCACTGCATTCCAGTCTGGGCGACAGAGTGAGACTCCAACTCAAAAAAAAAAAAAAAAACAAAAGAATGCTGATTGGATTGTATAGAACTCAAATTCTTTTCTATTCTTGGTATCATGGATGTTCTAAATGTGTGTTTATATCACATTTTTTTCTAATTCTTGAATTCAGCTTGCCCAGGGGCTGAAAATACAAAGAGGAAAGCAAGGATGAGAGAGGAAAATGGTATTCTACTTCATTGTAATCTCACTCTCTCTTGGGACTAGTTAGAGCTGGGAATTTTATTTGAAAACATGTTTCAAATTTTGCATGTAGCAGTTAATTAATTCTGAAGAAAATACCTTTGGTTTTTTCTATGCATAGCGTTATGCTTTCCTATTAGTCTGAGAGGTTGCCATGCAGAGGAGAATGTTCACATTTAAACATATGCACAAACGTATGTCTCATCTACATTTTTCATTGCAGAACACAGTCCATGTCATTAAGAAGAATGTGTACAAGTACACTTCCCATTTTTAGAGAGTCGAACACTTATTCTGCTTGTAATAGGTTAATTTTGAATTAAGCAGCATTCATGACATAGTTTCAACATTTATGTACTTGGTGAAACAAAAAAAAAATGTTATCTGAATTCCTGTGATCCATTACCAGGCTTTGAATATGATTTTGGATAATGTTAAGAAGTACTTTAAGTATGTAGAAGTTTAAAATTCAATTTCCTCTGATCTACTAATTTACTACATACATCAGGTCAATTTTTTGACTTTCTAACTAGATTGCCAGAATTTCCACCTTCACCTTCCTTCCTCCATCTTTCTCTTGATCCACCCTTATTGTGATAAAGTTCTGCATTGTGTGAATTTGAAGATACCTAGAGGAAAATTTTCTTACTATAAAGTCTGGAAGAAAAATTCTATGATACCTGATTGATAAGTACATTATGTGGACTCCTTCTTCCAAGCCTGGTGATCATTTCTCCAGCCTAATCTTTCATGATCTTACCTGAGTGATGGTAAAATCTTTGTAATGAACAGGATATCCTTTGGATGATCCTCCCTTGCCCCCTAACTTTTGACCCCTGACTCCTCAGTGGAGAATGAGGAATCTTTTCAAAGTGCAATTCAGGTAAACACCTCCCCCAAGGTCTACAACTCTTCAAAGGGTTCAGGAAAAGATATAACCCTCAGCCTTCATGTGCTGCTGTCTTTTCATCATTTTATACTTGATACAACTCTCTTCTTTTCAGACAGTTGTTTTCTGACTACTTTGGTTAAAGTACTACCTAAGTCCCCACCAAGCTCATTTCTGATTCTTGTTCTTCTTTACTTTCTTTGAAGCACTTGCCAATCTTGAAAACCTATGTATACATTTTTTTTCTGTTTCATATGTGTATTGTCAGTTTCACCCCTTACAATCTTAAGTCCCTTAGGACAAAGACTTTTATCTTCATGCTCCTTACTGTATCCTTGCACCTAGACTCGCATATAGTAGATACCTGGATTAGTGTGTGTGTGTGTGTGTGTGTGTGTGTGTGTGTGTGTGTGTGTGTGTGTGTGTGTTTAATTCCTATGTTACAAACTGCAAAACAGACATAGACATCTAAAATAATTCCAACATATTCTCTCATGGTCTCACGGGTCAGACATTCAGCCATGGTTAAGGCAAATTCTCTACTCAGGGTCTCATCATGCTGAAATCAAGATAGTTGCTGGGCTGCACTGTTTTCTGGAGCTAGGGATTCTTTCCTGATCTCACAGGGCTGTTGGCACAACTAAGTGCCATATGGTTGTGGCACTGAGGTTCCTCTTCTCTCTCTGTCTGTTGAGACCGGGGACTAATCGCAGCCCTTAGAGGTCTCAGGCAATTCCTTGCCGAGTGTTCCTCTGCTGTGAACATCTTTGACTTCTGTCTTTGACCACAATCACCTGATTAGGCTAAGCCCAACCACGTCCAAAGGTCAGGCGCTATGCAGGGTGTGCACACCAGGGGTGGGAATCTTGGGGCCGTTTTCTAATTCTGTGCTCAATAAATTCTGATTGTATACTATACTGCCATTCCATCCCTGCAACCAATTTTTATACTTGCACAAGTTAGTACCGAGGAGTATCTAAGTAGCTTGTACTAAGAAACATGTTTTTTCTTGGTTCTTTTGTTTGACTCTAATGCTACCTTCCCATAACTAAAATTTGAGAGACCAACTTTGTTAAATTCATGCATGTAACTACCTAGAGTTTGGTCACCAGTTTAAGGGCATGCTTGTTCATAACTAACTTTTAATTAGACAATGTAATTTGGTTTCTCATTTTAAACCTTTCTCTTAATCTAATGCTTATTTTATCTTTTCCTTCCAAGGGTTTGCAATTTTTTTGACAAGAACTTAGAAGACATTATTACAAAGATTGTACTTCTCTTGACATTTTGTGTTATCCTTTAATATTTTTCTCTCCAAAGTAGAAAAAAAAGCTTTATTTTAATACTGATTGTGTCTTTACCAGGATAGTTAGATAGAAAAGAAAAGAGACCAAGGTCTTTGAACTCATCAATCTCTGTTTGAATTTTGATCCCACTATTTATTTGTTGTAAGATCATAAGAAACATATTTTCTTTCCACCTCAGCTATCCTGTTAATAAAATGTGGGTAATGACATTTAGTTCAAAAGACTGGTATAAAGAATAAAGAAACAAATTATTTGTAAAAGTTGCACACAGGAGGCATTTGGTGAAAGTAAGATTTCTTTTCATGGATGGAAAATATAGATATGGGTAGTATTTCCTTAAATATGGTCCAAGAACACTTGTTAAAAAGACATTCGTAAGCCCTTCCCAAACCTGCCATGTCAGATGTTCTAGAATGGACCCAGAAATGTACATTTTAAACCAACAACCCAAGTTGTTATTAGCACCCTCATGTTTGAAAACCAAAGATAGAAACTTATACAATGATTTCATTAGATAAAGAGCAAAGCATATTTTAATGTATTTAAAATCTTGAAAAGCATTTTTCATATCTTTAAAGGAATAATCATGACATAAAATGTCAAGTGTTACTTCCTGTTTTGTTTAATTCTGCATACTACACATGTCAGCTTTCATTGTATTAAATAAGGATTGCATAATCTAAGAATCATATTTTTAAGTCTTCTTTCAATGTGTTGTAAACCAAAATTAATTTACCCCACCGTTCAGTGTCTTAGAAGCTTGTCTGTATTTTCAAAGGACAATATTCAAGAAGGCCAATAATATTCACTTTCTGATACCTCAATTTCACATTATAAAGATGGGCTTATTTTATATTTTTATGTTTAGTCTTTCCATTAGAAGCAGAATGGAGATGATCATAAACTAAGTATATCCTAATCTGTTAGAAATATATGAGCCGGGCTCGGTGGCTCAGTTTATAATCCCGCGCCTTTGGGAAGCTGAGGTGAGTGGATTGCCTGAACCTGCGGGTTCGAGACTCGCCCGAGCAGGCGAGACCTCATCTCTACAATAAATAAAAAAAAAAAAAAAAAAAAAATAGCCAGGTGTGGTAGCGCGCGCCTGTAGTTCCTGCTACTTGGAAGGCTGAGGCGGAAGGATCGCCGGAACCCAGTAGGTCGAGGTTGTGGTGGCCGGGAGCGGCCACTGCACTCCAGTCTGGGTGACAGAGTGAGACTCCAACTCAAAAAAAAAAAAAAGAAAGAAAGAAATATATGTACTAGTTATGCGAGCATATTTTTGGAAATATGTGGTTAAAACGAAGGGAGATGATTGGAGAGAATATTTGACTGTTTGAAATCAGCATAGACTGGAAAATCAGCCCAAATCCTGAGATTTGCTAAATGTTTGTATGCCTAAGTCCACTACTGACTAAAGAAGAAATAAAAGCTTCTGGGTTTGTCTTTCCTAGGGATTTACATTTCAAATGTGATCAATTAAATTCAGAAAGATGTCTCTCTTCTCTCCTGTAAGCCCCACCCCACTCTGACCTTGAACTGTCTGATTAGAAGCATATGTGGCAGCACAGCTTCCTAGGACAGGAGCTCGTAAAAAGCTGTATTGCCATCGTCTTTTGAAGTGGGTGGAGAATGTGGGGCATCTTCCCAACGTGCCACGTCAGCCCAACACATTGCGTCTCTTCCCTTCAGGAGGAGCTGCCAAATGCCCAGATGCGTTTTCTAAAGCACAATTTGAAAAATGACAAGATCAATACCGGACACAACATGCCCTTGTCAGAGGCCGCTGAGTCTAAAAGTGTCTAGAAGAGAATTAATTTGGCTAGATACGGCAACGAGGGGCTTAGCGTCCCTCGCTTCTGCTATAGTTGGGATTTGCTGACTTGGACGATCCAGACGAAGAGATAAGAAATGATACTCCAAAACGAACTTGACTGTTCGGGAGTTTCCAGGGGCGTCCGACTTTGTTGTCGCCTGGCCGAACTGAGGTGAGGCTAGCTGCTTATGCGGGTGACAAGCCTGTTGAGGGTTTAGATTTAAACTCCACGCCCTCAAAAGGTATTGCTTCTTTTTCATTTTAAGTCATTAAAGGCTTCATTTCTTTAGATGCAGTAATTTTGCACTTAACATTTTGTGGTGATATTAAAAAGATCTTTCCTGGTAAAAATATGACACAATCTATATAAAGAGCTCTCACACATACTAAAAAAAGGTGCAAACTAGTGAATAAAGGCTACAGTAGAAACTAAAACTAATTTAATTTGTATTATATTTCATACTCTGCTAAGGGTATAGACTTTAGTGGCAGGATATCTGGGTTCAAATTCCAACTCTTGTATATTATTAATGGTAGAACTTCAGAAAAGTTACTTAAACGCTTGGGGCATTAAATTTCTCATTTGCATAATTGGCATAGAACTGACCACTCAGTTTTGTTGTGAAGAATTAATACATGAAAAGTACTCAAAACGTTGTCTAACACATCCTAAAGTACTCAATAAATAACTATTGTTATAACTATTATTATCAGTGTTAACTTTAACTACAAATAGCTATCATTTGTAATAATTATTAGCATTAAATGATGCCAATCTTAGGGTAACTATTATTAGTGATAACTTTGATCATTTATGATAACTTATAGTTAATTATGAACACTATGACTTAGTGAGGATACATGATACCTGTCATTTTTGAGCACTCTTTCTCTTACTTTCACAAAAATCCTTCTTAGTTCTGGTTCTAGTTTCCCCTTATGCAGATGCTTGATCATGAAAAGTCAAAGAAAAAAAATCCTATGAGATCATATGACCAATAATTGGCGGCACTAGGCAGAAGTTGTCTGAAAAGTCAAACAAAAAAAATCCTATGAGATCATATGACCAATAATTGGCGGCACTAGGCAGAAGTTGTCTGACCGGCTCCAAAGTGCAAAGCATGCATGTTTCTGCCTCTGAATTTAAGCAAATAACTTAAAGACAAATTTAAAAAGGCAACTATCCAACACGATCTTTCACATGGATGTTTATAGTATCTTTATTCATAATTGCCAGAAGCAACCAAGATGTCCCCCGGTTGATGAATGGATAAATAAACTGTGATACAACCAAATAATGGATTAATATTTAACACTAAACATAAATGAGTTATCCAGTCATAAAAAGACAAGGGAGAAACTTGAATGCATACTACTAAACCCCCCCCAAAAACCCTGCATACTGTATGACTCCAACCATATGACATTCCAGAAAAGGAATGGCTACAAAGACAGTAAAACGTCAGTGGTCACAGAGATTGGGGGGCAGGGGAGAATAGGTGGAGCACAGATAATTTTTTAGGGCAGTGAAACTATGATACTGTATGATATTGTAATGACAGATAAATGTCATTATACATTTGTCCAAATCCACAGCATGTACAAAACTAAGAGTGAGCTCTTTTGTGAACTATGGGTGATAATGAAATGGCAATGCAGGTTCATCAGTTTTAACAAATGTACCACTCTGGTAGGGAATATTGGTAGTGGAGGAGGTTGATAGTGGGGCAAGGATATATGGGGATTCTCTATACTTAAACCTACAACTGTTTAAAAAAATAAAATCTTGGGAGTGGGGGGAAGCAACTACCATTTGTTTGGGATCTTTATCCTGTATTGGGACTGTTTCCTCATGGAGACACCTGGGAGCAGATCCTTAGCTGTTTCTTTAGATATCATGTAGTACACGAGGGTGTATGGGAGGGTGCAAAACTCTACCTCCCTTCCAACAGCATTCTTAGCAAGTACTTATGGACACTGAAGACAAACCAGATAAGATCCGAGCATTGTCCAAAGACAAAGTTTCCTCCATCCATTCATCCATTTCTCCATCCTCAAATTGACTGCTCTCTATGTATCAGATATTTTCTGGGCATGGGGGCTTGGCATTGAAAAAGACAAAAAAGAAAGGTTCCCTTCTCTGATGGATCTCACAACTCCATGAATTAAAAAGATAGACAACAGCCAAGCAAACAGATAAACTATTACATGTGTTAGTGTGAAGAGCTAGACTTTGTGTGATGAAAGATGACCGTGAGGTTTTTAAACGTCTAGTGATCAGGAAGGACCATCAAACATCTAAGTTGAGATCTGAATGACAAGAAAGAAGTAGCTATGGACAGATTGGAGGAAAGGGCATTTCGAGAAGAGGGGAGAGCGAGAAAAAATTATCTTACATGGGAAGAGCTTGGGATTTTTGAGGATCTGAAAAAAAACGTTCAGGATGACAAAGGGAAATAAGGAGACAGGTCAAAAATAAGTTTAGGAGAAGTTGAAGGGGACCAGATTAAAGAGAACTTGATAAGCCACCATCCCATAGTTATATACTACTGTGAGTGCCGTGAGAAGCCGCAAGAGAGAATGCAGTGATCTGGTTTACTTTTTGATATTTTTCAGTTACCATGACTTCTAGGCAAAGTGTGGATTTTAGCTGGACAAAATGAAAAGTAGGCCACTGAGAAACTAGTTAGAAGGGATGATAGGATTCCAGGTGAGATGTGGGGGGGTGGATAAGCCAAAGTAATTGCAGCATAAAATGGAGGGAAGCAGACAGCAGTGGGGATGAGCTTGTGAGGCTGAGTTGATGCCTTTGCCAAAGGGTTTTATGTAGATATTCAGGTGAGGAGAAGATTCAAGGATGACTGTAACTCCTAGGAGTCAGTGAACAAAGTCTACAGTTAACTCTTGATGTCAACGGGAAGAGCAGTTCCAAAGTGAATTCCCAGCCCCAATGCTGTTGGCATTCATTGGAAATTTGGGGCATTTCCTCCCATGGAGCAGCTTGTTGGGCAGATGGTGTTCTCTCCATCTCTGGATACTGACTGCCCTCCTATCACGTGGTCCCACCAGTTCCTAATCCCCCCTTTGGGTCCCCCTGAATTGCCTCTCCTTGGCTGACTCTGTCTCTTTCTTCCTAGTTCTAGGAGAGATGATATCTTGTTCTCTTGTGCTTTGCACATTCGCCCCCGTCCCTTGCCTACATACCCAAATCTTATATCCTCCAGGCCTAGACATAAGGCTTCTAAGACGCAAAAGCTACACATTTATTTCTTTTTGGTTTCTAGTATGTAATTTTCTTTCTGTGTCAAATAATTGTTGACTAAATAGAGAGAAATGCCAGGGGGGTAGAAACTCCAAAAATGTATGCACAAATACACACACACATGCATACACACACACACCCTAGTTTTTCAAAACCACTGTCCCTTCACATTTATCTTAACTTATTTGGGCTCAACTATTGTTGGTCTCTTATGGTTTAGTTTCTTCATACATTAAAATGGAATGAATAATCTTTAAATCCGTTTTAGTTTCGTAATAACAGACTGTAATTCCATTTTAGAATCTGGACAGAACCTAATATTCATTTGTTACCAATTATTTCCCAGGAGTTTAGAAAAAATACAATGGGACTTTGTCAGCCTACACTGTGTTCCCCACTTGGCATCAAAGATATTGATGACAAGAGGATCGATGGAGACTGCTGCAATTCTAGTTTAATTGGAGAACTTGATGCCTTCAAGAAGAGAAGTCATTTTAAGAGTCAGACATAAAATCTTCGTTGTGTGTGTTGAGAACTCGGGGGCCATCCTGGTCGGGTGCAGTGGCTCACACTTGAAATCTCACCACTTTGGGAGGCTGAAGTGGGGGGGATTGCTTGAAACCAGGAGTTCAAGGTCAGCCTGGGGAACATAGCGAGATCTCATCTCTAACAAAAAAATAAAATAAAATAGCCGGGTGTGGTGGTATGTGCCTGTTGCTCCAGCTACTTGAGAAGCTGAGATGAAAGGATTTTCTGAGCTCAGGAGATAAAGGCTGCAGTGAGACATGATCTTGCCAAACAGAATGAGACCTTGACTCAGAAGAAGAAGAGGAAGGAGGAGGGAGAAGAGTAGGAGGAGAAAAAGAAGAAGAAAAGAACTTAGAGCTATTCTGAGAATAGCAGGCCTGGTGGGAGATGGCAACACCTAGAGGTATTGTTGTTTTATACTCAGGAAGTTCTCACTGCTAAAGGGACTATCACTAAAGTTTGGTTATGGAACCAGTCTGAATAAATATGACTGGTGCTCCTTACATTCTTATGTTTCCAAAGATGATGTAACCTTCTGATTACAGCAACACCTTGGTCATGGTATATTCTATACAGCATGCACAAGAATATAAGGTGTGGATACAATCAGGAAGGAAATTAGTTCGACATAGTGAAATTTCTAAATCACGCATTCCTTCTACCTGCTTGGATGGAATTATACTACCAAACATAATATTTCAAATTGGTACCTTCAGACTCAGGGAAAAAAATTAAGGATATGCAAAGTCAGAGGTAATGCAGAAATCTAAGGTAAGTGTTTAGAAGTCAGATAAGAAACAGTTTATACTTGCTTATTTTTGTGAGGGGGGCATAAATATTTCTGTGGCAGTGACCCTTTGTGAATTTTATTTATTTATTTTTAAGTTTTTTATTTTAAAGATGTGGGTGCAATTCAGGGTTAGATATACAAATGTTCATTATGTGGGTACACTTGTTAATGAGGTGTGTGATGGGCCCCCCCATCCCCAGGCAGATTTCCATTACTGCCGTTCCGGCTTCCCCATCCCCCTCCCGGCAGTTTCCCAATACTTGCTTTTCAATCGGAGACATTCTGGTGCCAACACCCTGTTACTGACATTTCATTTTCCTTAACACTAAAATAGTCTTTTCAGATGTTTTCTTTAAAATAGTTGGTAATGACTCTAGGTCTTATTGAAACGATTAAAGGGAATCTTGTTTGAATTTGCTTTAACCTAGCAAGTCAAAATACCCATTGTGTTTTCATCCTAAATGGGGAAATAAGAGAAAATATATTGCTAGATTTACAGAACTGCTTATTTAATTGTCTCCTTGAAAATTCCTCAACTTAGAAAACCGAGATTTTTGTAACTAAACAATCATGTGATGCTGGGATAGTAACAGGGAAATCGGCAGTTGTCAATCTGGAAAATTTTGGTAGAATATTTTCTGTGTCCTTGTCACCTGCACTTGATCCACCATCATCCATCATCTCAATCTCACAAAGGCCAAAACCTGATGTTCACAGTGTACCAGAATCACTTCTAACCACACTGAGCCTCTGTCTTGCCATGCAATCTTACATTTCTCTTCTCCAGATCATTGCTTCCTCATCTTTAAAAGTGATGATAGTTAGAGATTCCTACAATCTCTTTAAACTCTAGTAGTCTTAAGGCTTTATAAAACCTGTGAAATATTTTGCAAGTTGGGAAATAGTTAAATATTTTTTGAGCAGATAAACATGCCTTTGAATCCAGACTCATCAACTTACTAGTTGGGCAATCAGGCTAATAAATTAGACTCTATCTCAATTTTTTTGTTTTTAAAATGGGGATTGAAAATACAGCATTCTTTAAAAGATAAATGAGGTAGTCACTTTACTCTCTGTATGGTTTCTTTTGCTGTCCCATAACTTTTTAGCTTGATGATGTCCCATAGGTCAATTTTAGATTTTTGCTGCATTTGCTTTTGAGGACTTGGTCGTGATTTCATTGACTATTTTGATGTCCAGGAGGGTGTTCCCTGAGTTTTCTTCTAAAATTCTTATAGTTTGGGGTTTTACACGTAAGTTGCAAGCTATGCATCCAATAAAGGCCTAACATTCAGGGTACATAAGGTACTCAAGCTAATTGATAGGAAAAAAACAAATGACTCCATTAAAGAGTGGGCAAAAGACATGAACAGCTACTTCTCAAAGGAAGAAATACAAATAACCAACAAACATAAAAAAATGCTCAGCCTCACTAATCATCAGATAAATGCAAATCAAAATTACAATGAGATATTTCCTGATACCGGTCAGGGTGACTATTGTTAAAAGTCAAAAACAACAGGTACTAACAAAGCTGAAAAGAAAGGGGGAAGGTTTCTACAATGTTGGTGGGAGTATAAGCTAGTTCAGCCTCTATAGAAAGCAGTGTGACATTTTCTCAAAGAATTAAAAATCGAATTTCTATATGACTCAGCAGTCTCACTTATGGGAATATACTCAGAGGAACATACATCATTCTACCAAAAAGACACCTGCACCTGTTTGGTTATTGCAGCACTGTTCACAATAGCAAAAATATGAACCCCAACCTGGAAGTCCTTTGAAAGTGAACTGGATAAAGAAAATGTGGTCCGTATACATGATGAAATACTATGCAGCCATAAAGAAGAACAGAATCATGTTTTTTGTAGTAACATGGGTGCAGCTGGAGATCATCATTCCAAATGAACTATCACAGAAACAAACAAAAAAATGAGCACCACATGTTCTCACTCATAAGCGGGCCCTAAACATTGGGCACACAAGCAAAAAGGTGGGAACAATACACGCTGGGAATTGCTAAAAGAGGAAGGGAGGGAAGGATGAGGAATAAGGGGTACATAATCACCAGTTGGGTACCATATCCACTACCAGAGGAGAGGGGCTCACTAGAAGCCCCAAGCTCAGCTGTACGCAATTTACTTATGTAGCAATTCCTCATATGTATCCCACAATTCTAAAAAAAGAAAAAAAAAAAAAAAGGAAATGTATACCTTCTAAAAAAAGATAAACGAATAATCATGAATGGGAAGTACCTAGCTCAATGCCCAGTGCTTGACAAATATTCAATAACTGTCATGCACATTTTCCCAAAGGTTCTTGGTAGAATTTGAACACTGTTACATTCATCTTATTGCCAAACAGGGTATGGTTTTTGCAGTTTTATTAGCAAAAGAGCAACAATTAGAGGTGGTTGGACAAGGACATCCTGCACTCATATGTTCAGTATTTTTATGTTTTAAACAAACTTCCTCTTTGAATGGAATTGCTAGCTCCCCTAGAATTGGTTGTGTGTTTGGAAATTTTCTAAAAATATTGTATTTGTTAGCTTTTACTGTATATCAAATGACTTCCGGACCTAATGACCTAAATGATAATCATTTCATGTAGTCTACAGTTCTGTGGGTCGGTTGGGCAGTTTTTCTGGTCTACATGGGCTGGGTGATCTCTTGTTGGGCACTCTTATGTATCTGTATCTAGCTGGAGAATTAGATGGTGGCTTTTACATCTGGTGGTTGGCAGGCTGTTGGTCAGGGTGGGAGAAATATCTGGGAGGAGATGACCTCAGCTGGCACTAGCCAGGAGGCTTTCCTGGGCTTCTTGATATAGTGGCGATGGTAGTCTAACCAAGCAGCCGGAGAGGCCATCCTCAATGTATACACACACATTTTTCAATCATGGCTGGGCAAGGTGGCTTATGCCTGTAATTCCCGCACTTTGGCAGGTTAAGGCAGAAGGATTGCTTGAGTTTGAGACCAGCATGTGCAACATAGTGAAAGCTCATCTCTGCTCTACAAAAGTAAAAATAAAAATAATAAAAATTGGTGGAATGTGGTGGCACACGCCTGTAGTCCTAGCTACTTGGGAGGCTGAGGTGGAAGGATCATTTGAGCCCAGGAGGTTGAGGCTGTGGTGAACTATGATTGTGCCACTGCAGTCCAGCCTGGGTGACAGAGTGAGAACTCGACTCAAAAAAAAAAAATTTTTGTTTTTCAATTTTTATCTTGTGTTACATTTGCTATCATCCCATTGACCAAAGCGAGTCACACGGCCAAACCTACGTTCAATGTGGGAAGATTCAGCCTACCTAGGGCCCTGGATACATGAATGGTAATAATTGCAGCTATTTTGCCAAAACAAAACATAAAAAACAAACAAAACAAAACAAAAACCTACCAGAAATGTATAGGTTGCACTTATTAGAGTTAGTCAATATCTTAACATTCTTTACAAAGTTGAATAAGACATTTGCTTCAAAGAGTAAATAATTAAAACCATCTTAACTTTTATTTTAAAAAACCCTGCAGCATTAATTTTCTGTTAGTAACACTCCTTTTTTTCCTCTGATAAACATACTCTATAAAATATAAATAAGGTATAAACAGAGTATTCTGCTGAAAAAGAAAAATAGCATCCAAATATACACTTCATCATTGTCTTGATAAATCTAAATAATTTAGGACTATACTTTTTTTTATTTATACCTTAAAAATATAAGGTATAAGGTATAAACACAAAATGTTTAAACTGACATGGGAAAACTCAAAACAGAAGTTTTGCTGTTATTTTGTGAATCAGATATAAGAAAAAAACTTCTTCCAGTGTGAACGTCAATATTTATGCTTTTCTGTTTTTTTAATAGTTAAAATAAGAATACAGATGGGGGGATTTGTATGAGTCTCCACTATTCTAAAAATGTGAGTAAAGCTATTTCATAACAGTTAGTTGTCTAAGTCTGATCACAGTAATGTGGTGACTTCTCACCTCCTTGATAGTCTCTCTGCCCCTCCTCACCTCCCAAATGCCTGATGTTGTCCATCATGTGGGGGAAATTCACATATTTCCATGTTCACTGTGTTTTAGCTATTCCACTAGTAGTATGGTAATAGTATCCCAGTTATTTTCATTTGAAATATATTATTTGGGATACCTAAGCCTGTTGTACAAACTATAACACAAGGTGATTTTCAGGCTGGGCATGGTAGCTCATGCCTATGATCCCAGCATTCTGGGAAGCAGAGCTGGGAAGATCTCTTGAGGCCAGGAGTTTGACACCAGTTGGGCAACATAATGAGACCTTGTCTCTACAAAAAATTTTTAAAAAATTAGTTGGGCATGGCAGTGAGTGCCTGTAACCCCAGCTACAGGAAGTTGTGGTACAAGGATTGCCTTATTCCAGAAGGTCAAGGCTTCAGTGACAGACTGAGAACCCATTAAAAAAAAAAAAAGTGGTTCTTACTTCATGTCCTATGCCCTTTGGACTCTTAAACTATAAGAAATAGTGAGTCTGGCTTTTTGGCTTTTAGTTGTAACAGAGAACAATCATACCATGAATGAGAATCATCTTCTGGTGATTCTTGGCCCTGATAGTATTTCCCAAATGTCTAAAAAAAATTTTTAAAATATGCATAAGGGTGATTCTTGATAACACATTCATCAAAAATTTGTTTAGCATGTATGATACAGGGGACACAGTCTAGATCCTGGGAATAGAAAGAATAAAAGTTTGCCAAGGTCAGAGTGTTAGATGGTCAGCCCCAAGTGCAGGCAATTGGACATGCGTCATTTATAGAGAATCTGAAAACAATAAAGGCTACTAAAATTAGTCTTTTTGTTATCACCATACACTGGCAATTGTAATGAAAATCAGTGATAAAAGACACTATCCCACCCCTAAAAATGTCATCAGTGTAAGCTAATGTTGCAACTATCATTAAGTTTTTATGACATATAAACATTCTTTCATTTAAACATCTTTTTCCAAATAAAGATGGCACATTGTGCAGATGAAGAAAACAGAACTTAATTTATCACATTCTTATTATTCCATGTGGCCACTTGAAGGTTTTATTTGTGTTTAAAATTCAAAATAGTAAAATAGAGTACAAATTGTGAGGTATGGTATTTTTAGTTGGTGAGTGCAATTTTTATTATAGTTTACAGATAAAATATAGTTGTGGCACTTTTGATTGCTACTTAAAACAGTGTTATCAAATGGGAGGGTTTTAAACATTATCTCTTTTAGATATCAAATAGGTTAGACATGCCACTGAGTAAAAGTACAATCAAAATATGTATTTCTGGCCTGATGGGGCTTGCAATATAGTGAGTCAAATGAATGTAAGTATAAGTAATTGCAATACTATGTCAGAGTCAGAATAGAAGTATGGACATAGTACTCTGACGGAACAGGGAAAGGACAGGCAGCAACATAAATGTTATTTTTAAAAGATTGTTCCAGGCTGGGCTTGGTGGATCAGCCTGTAATCTTGCACTTTGGGAGACCAAGGTGAGTGGATTGCCTGAGCCTGCAGGTTCGAGACCCGCCTGGGCAACTTGGTGTAGCCCTCATCTCTACAATAAATCAAAAAATTAGCCGGGCGTGGTAGCTCGTGTGTGTAGTTGCAGCTGCTTGGAAGGCTGAAGCATAAGGATCGCCGGAACTCAGCAGGTCGAGGCTGCGATGGCCAGGAGCGTGCCACTGCACTCCAGTCTGGGCGACAGAGTGAGACTCCAACTCAAAAAAAAAAAAAAAAAAATTGTTCTAGACTAATTAACAATGGCTCTAAAAGTTTCAAAAAATTTATCGGAGGGAGGCCATCTTGGAAAAAGTTCCACTCTTCTTGCTATTATTTTCTTGCTATTATTTCCCAATATACTGTGACCAGGAGAAAAATTTTGCAGACTAGACTTAGACATTTTAACCAGATTGCATTTGCATATCTGTGTTATTTTAAATACTCTTTCTATTTCTATATAATAAAATATGTGAGTGCATATAAACATACACTAGGGATAATTGTTCCTTTGGAAATATTTACTTCATGAAAATCTTGTTTGCTATGTTAAGTGCACTCATGTGTATGTGTCGTTTCAAGTTAACTTGAAAAGGTAAGTACCAATCATTAACATTTCCACAATGTTAGAGGAGATATTCTATTAGAAAAAATTAAATACTCTTATTTAAATAAATGGTAACAATGTGATCTGTGGACTCTAAATTTTGTAAGTTCTTATGTAATTATACTCCTAAACATTCTGGAATGTTATGAGTAAAATAAAGGTTAGACTTTTATTGCATCATTCCAAAATGGTATTTTAATCAATATTATGGATTTAAAGGGAATCAGATACATTATGTAGAAAGAGACATACGTCTTTTTCATATTGCAAACACTTATAAGACTGAGGGAATGATCTCCTAAATTTGAGGCAATATTGAAGATTAGAGCACAACGAGATATAGAAGTAAGTAATAATTGGGAATGATTTCTAGCTTTTTCTTCTACTTTATAAAATATTATTCCAATAGAATAATCAGAGCTAAGTGATAAATAAATATACACACATGTATGTGTATGTGTGTGTATGTACGAATGCATTAAGTTGATTAGCACAAGGATTAAATTTCATAGGATAAATCTACCCCTATAGCTTACAGATAAAAGTGATGACAACTAGACAATATTGTAATATTTTAATACACTTCCTCTTCAGGCAGCTTATAGTTCTTTGGCAGTCAAGGATTTTAAAGAGTAAAGTTTGGAATTTACTGGACACTGAAAACTGTTGGATTATTCAATATCCTGGACAGCAGGGGAAGAAATCTATGTATTTTAATATGCAAATAAGAATCTAAATATGCTGTTATGACATCTATCTGTCTTCTATAATAAATAAGATCTAGATACATAATGATATTAGAATTATAATTAAAAGGAATGTCTATTTCAGTGCAACAGTGCAAAGAAATAAGTAACTTGTATCACTTTGAACAATAATTTTAATATTTAGGTTTTTAGTGTGTTTTCCAATCATTTTTGCATGTAAACTTTTTTTTTTTAAAATGACACTAAAACTATCCGGGTTCTGCTTTATACATAAACAGCGTAAGGACATAATCTCCTTAAATTCCCAGTAGCAGAGTTAATTCTGTTTTATAAGGGCTCAAGTTACTAAGTTTAAAATAACACTTAAAAGGACCCCCTCTAGAAGTAAAAAAACATGTTCTTTAGTTGAAGGGAATGAATTGATATCGATCTCTTATTTCTTCTCCTAGATAGCAAAGAAATCTGTCTCAATACTTCTAGAGCAAGTCTATCTCAAAAATTACAAAACAAATTTTCTCTTCATTGATATTCAGTGAGAAATGAACAGTCAAGATAAAACCTTTCTTTTATACAAACTTTGGTAAAAGCAGAATTTACCAACAAGATGTTGTTCCTTGCTATTTGCTCTTCAAAGTCATCTTCATCCTAGTGCTCAGAGCTCATGTGAATTAAGACTTGTTACACTTGGTAGAAAGAGACATATTTTAACATTAAGGTATTCATTTTATGTTACTATTAACTTATCTATTTAGCACTGCTATGATTTTTGTTATATAAAACATTTCTTTCTCCTTGGGTGTCCTGAGTCAGCTATAGTTATCATAGAGTGCTCTGTTTGTTTGTTTTTATTCATGAGAATCAGTGAAGTCAACAAGAATTCAAGACTTCAGCATTGTTCAGACTGCATTTAATTTCTTCTTATGTCACACACACACACACACACACACACACACACACACACACACACACACACACACATTATGGGAATGTTCCTCAAAAATATAGGTTACTCTTCAATGTCTTCTGATGGTCATAACCAACTGTGTTCCCCTGGTGGAGCTCCATGGAGCAGAGGTGGTTTTCATGATTTTTTTTTTTTTTTT
>NW_007245102.1:686693-695787 GCF_000164805.1 Carlito syrichta
CACCTCAGCCTCCCAAAGGCGCGGGATTACAGGCTGAGCCACCAAGCCCGGCTTTCATGATTTTTTTAGGGAAGTCTTAGGGGTGCCCTCCTCTCAGGCAGGTCATTGTGAATCTCCCCTTGAGTTGTTGAAATCAGATATCAAATAAAAATGTCCCATAGTGTATTTAACAAGACATTAAGAGTTGTGGGTTACTGGCTTTTGACTTTGTCTAAGAGACTTTGGTTTCTTTGTTAGTGACATGTGAGTTCGGTGAAAGGTCAGAGTCATTTTACCTTAAATAATGTAAGCGGTATGAAGCAAGCCCTCCCCCATCCTCCCTCCCCTCCTGCCCAGATTCTAAGTGTGGCTAGAATCTAAATGAGTCCTTGTCAGACAATAGAACTTTGATCTCCTCTCAGGACAATGCTAGCTTCAGCTTGTGTCTCTATCATGTAGCTGAGATGCCACCCTAGGAATAACAAAAGCTCCTGTGGTTTGAGTTATTATTGTGTGTTAGGCTCTATGCTAACTGCCTTACAGTTTTCATTTTATTGAATTCTCATAGCAAATTATTTGCATGTTCAAACCAAGAGTCTGAAGTTTAAGTATTGATAACAGTTAAAAGATGATGTTGAAAAAAATGCATGTGCCTAATTTTAAAGGTCACAATAACCGAATTAAAGTGTTTCTGGGTCAGAGTCTGTTCCAGAGCAATCCACTGGGTAGGTAGAATTCATCTTTACCAGTGCACTTTGGTTTGGTCTTCAGATTGTTTCTTAGTATTTAGAGCACACGCTGAATATTAATTATATTAGTTAGCATGGCCAATGTTATGCTGCAATAACAAGCAACCCACATTACAAAGGCTTAAAGCACACAGGCTTATTTCTTGATCAGGTTATTTGTCCTTCACTGGTCAACTGGGATTCTGCTTCATGGAACCCATGATCCATGGCTAAAGTTACTTTTCTGATTAATCAATATAACATGATTACTTTCCATATCATAATATTATATTTTGTATCATCTGTTATATAGACACATTATTAGTTTCTTAACAAATTCCTAATCATTGCATGTAAGATGGTTTCACAGTAATAGTTAGCTGTCACTCTATTTCTATCCCTATGGGAAGCAGTATTCTCCAGTGGTTACAAGCACAGTTTTCCAGAACCAGGCCTTCTGGTTTGGGATTTGTTGCCTGTTGTGCCAATGGTTGTGTGACCTTAGGCAAGCCCATTCGTGTTTCAGTTTCCTCACCTGTGAGATGTACTATCTCCTAGGGTGACTGAATTTTTGGAAGCCTTAGATGTATATAAAATGCATAGACTATCGTTGCTGTATGCTGAATACTATGTAAGTATTAACTAATCATTTATGATTAAAAGAATAATAATTCCTGGGGGTAGAATTTTTGAGTGAAAACTTGTACAAATATTAAGACTTTAAATATATAAAGCAAAATTACAATGTATTTTAAGGTTTAAGATTCCCTGAGAAGAATCAAAGCTACCGCATGGAATAGATTATGCAAAATCTACTAACAAAAAGTATTGAATTAACAAAGCCCTCAGCTTCATGTGGATATGTCAGTGTCTTTTCAGGACCATTTTCTTCCTAAATAACATCAGATCTGCAATATCCTTTTATGAACATCCCCTTTACGCTCTGGCCTATGACCCACACAGAATCATAGGAATATTTGTTCTTTGTTCCAAAACCTCTTTCTGATATAAGGTAGGCCCATCTGTCAGCCCCACCCTTCAGACCTTTTATCCCTTTCATTTATAAAACTGCCAAGAATAATCTAACATAACAAACCTCCTTGATACATGCAGGTGCCAGTTTCATGGTTTCCGTACAGTAACTTCATCTCCTTTTCTGTCTCTGTTTCCAGGCTCTCAGAAGCAAATCCTCCCCCAGACATTGGATATATCCCATCAACATTTACATTTTCATACCATAAGGCTATATCATCCATATAATGTTTACACAAGGCAATGGAGTTTCTAAAATTGAAAGAGATCATTACAGCATAGTCCATATGTTGCTAAGATTATCATTACACTTACTATTTGACTAATTTTTTTTTCTGAGGAATTAAAAAACCTTATGTTCTTTCCTGGAACTCCATGTACTTACTACATATTGCTTTTTACAGAAAGAATATGCATATTACAGAAAATAAATACAAAACTTGCATCTCATTTACTAAACAAGTAAATGAGTTGACTATTATAGCTTTGGTAATAAAACATGTGGCCACACGTCACTGTCATCTGAGAGGCCAGTAGTCCCCATATTCATGGATGGAAAGATAGATACCTTTGACTTTAAAAGCTCAAAGCCCATTGCAAACATAGAGCTGGATTTACCTCTTTGTTTCCTGACCCATCTGATGAGCATTTAGTTAATGTCAGTATCTTGATAATACGTTTAGTGCAATCTCTTCCTCAGCATGATTAACTGTAATAGGGCTGCTGCTGAAAAAGGTGTGCTTAATGTATTGTAAAGGGTCACAGATGGGGAGAATTAAGTCCAAGATGCCCAGCTAGCTAGACTATGAAAGACATAATCCATATTTAATATCCTTTCTCATTAGCGGTAACAGTCATATATAAGTGATTTCAGTTAAGAACTAATCTAAATCAGTAACAAAGTTAGATGGCATCCCTAATTACAGAAGGTAGGGCCCCATTAGTCCCACCCACTATGAGCTGTTCATCACTGTTAATAGAAATTAATGTGGGTCTTAGGACAATAGGGTGCCCACAACAGATATTTGGTACTTGGTTATTTAAGAAAATAATAATAATAATAAGAGAATCAAGTTTATTCCACACCTTCATTTCTTTTCAAAAATATGATTAAAAATCATCTAGCTTAGCATGCACTCATGTGGTCTTTTATTTTTCTTCAATATCTAAGATTATTAGATATCTGTAAGGCAATTTATTTATTCAGTATAAATGAAGCCTCTTTCAAATAAGATTTTTTTTTCTATATCATCTGATTTTGTTTAGTGGGATTAATTAAATGTACTTTATTTCCACTTGATAAACTCTCTTCTTTTGGATAATACATTATGAAAATGACATAATGCATTTACTAATTTACAATCAGACCAATTAATGTGAACCAGGAGTTTGCAGCCCTAAAAGGTCTTATTAAGTTAAAAAAAATAAGTAGTATGGGTCAGACATAATAAAGCCATCAAGGCACCTGCAATAGACAGGTAACTCTGCTTGACTATCTTATTACTTCTGATTTAGTAAGAATTTTCCATATGAGTTTGAGATTTTTGTGCTCACAGCTTTTGCCAATTCCCTATCCCTCTTGCATAAGGGGTTACTAACCCAATACACATTCATAAACCGGTATTCATTTGTTTCATAAGTATTTGTTAATCACTGTGTGGTCAATGCACTAAGAGACAGAGAAAGAGTTGTAAACAAAATAGAAATAAACTCTAATCTTATAATTCTAACTTTAATGGTCTAGTAAGGGAGATAGGTTGTTCAACAAATACCAATACAAAGATGTACATAAATTGTCATGAATTTGTATAAGAATAAATCCTATAAATGTTTAATTAGGACTTTATAAAATCAGCAGTGCACTGATTTAAAATGGTTGGAATTGAAAAGGCCTTTTAAAAGGAGAGAACATTGAATGATGTAATAAAAATTAACCAGAATGGGAGAAGTCTTCCAGGCACAGAGAAGAACATGCTTAAGATCTTGGGTGGCAATGAGTTTGGTGCCATCAGGAAACTTAATGAAAGTCTGAGTTTGTTTTTTTAAAAAGTATCTTTTGCATGATTAATCTTGGGGCACAAATTATCAATAGTTGGTAAAGAATGAATACACACATTATGCCACAGAATTTAACTTGTTCTGGCTTAACACAGAAGTCTTTTGCCAGAGTTTTGTCTGTATTTATGCTCAAGACAGCCTCTTCCTGCAGCCCCAGGGCTTGGGAAAAATTGATGTCCAATCTACCATCACAACCTGGATTTAAATGGGCTATACCACCAGCGATAGCCTCACCGTGAGCCGTTTGCCACTTTATCATGAAGCTCTTGCCCAGACCATCCTTAGACACCTCTGTCTCAGTCAAGTTCAACTTACTACTGAATTTCTAGTCCTCTTACTGCAAAGGCATGTTTAGATCCTTAATTTCTTTTTCTTACTGTCTTCTGCAGATGTTTTCTACTTGATTCCCTCATCTTTTCACCTTTGAGGATAAACAAATGTTAAGCATTTTAACTCATTATTCTTTTATCTCTTGTCCATTTATCTTGCAACCTAAAATGAATTTGCAAACATAACTCTTGTCAAGTAATTTTTAAAAATAGTATCTCTAGTGGTCTATGTTATTATATAAAACACATTAAGATATAAAGAAAATCAAGAGATGAGAAGACAAGTCACGGATTGAGAGAAAATGTGTGCAAAGGACACATCTGATAAAGGATTGTTTTCTAAAATATATGCAGAACTCTTAAAACTCAACAATAAGAAAGTGAACAACCAGATGTTAAAAATGGACAAAATACCTGAGCAGATATCTCATCAAGGAAAATATATGGAGGGAAAGTAAACATATGAAAAGATACCAACCTGATATGTTATTAGTGGATTGCAAATTAAACAATAAGACACCGCTATACACCTAATAAGAGCCAAAATCTAAAACACTGACGCTCTCAATACTGGTGAGAATACATAGTGAAGGAAACTCTCATTCACTGCTGATGGGAAAGCAAAGTGGAACAGCCAGTTTGGAAGAAAGTTTAGCATTTTCTTACAAAACTAAACATACTTTCTCCAGACTCCCTGGTATTTATCCAAATGAATTGAAAACTGTGTCTACATGAAAACCTGCACAGGGATGTTTATAGCAGCTTTGTTTATAATAGCCAAAATGTGGGAGCAAGCAAGACATCCATCAGTAGGTGAATGGATAAATAAACTGTAGTACATTCAGACAATGGAATAGAATTCACTATTTAAAAAAACAAGAACCATCAAGTTATGAAAAGACATGGAGGTGACTTTGGTGCATCTTTCTAAGTGAAAGAAGCCAGTCTGCAAAGGTTACATGCTGTATGGTTCCAACTGTATGACATTCTGGAAAAGGCAAAGGCATAGAGACAGTAAAAAGATCAATAGTTGCCAGAAGTTAGCAGGGAAGGGATGAACAGGTAGGTGGTTCACAGAGGACTTTTCGGGCAGTGAAACAACTTTATGTGATTCTGAAATGGTGGATCATGTCAATATACATTTGTCCAAATCCATAGAATATACAACACCAACAGTGATCCCTAATGTAAACTATAGGCTTTATGGATGTGTCATTGTAGATTCATGGATTGTAACAAATGTAACACTCTTGGGGGGATGTTAATGATGGGTGAGGCTATGTTTGTGTAGGGGCAGGGGACATATGGGAAATCTCTCTACCTTCCACCTAATTTTGCTGTGAACCTAAAACTGTTCTACAAAATAAAATTTCTTAATAATAATAATTATTATATATAAAATGACAGACCTAAGTTTATAATCAAGTATATTAAATATATAGGTAAATATATTGATATGTGCATACATATAAATATAATTTGCATGTTGCAATAAATCTAAGGAAGGAAAATCAAGGCAAGAATATATAACAAGTGAAATTTAATTTAGTTGAAATCTTAAAGATGAGATTAGCCGTTAGCTTGACAAAGAGGGAGAAAGCTAATTATTTCAGGAAGACAGATAAGCATGTGTAAAGACCTGAAATAAGGAAACACTGTATAGATAGTAAGGTCAGGAATGTGTGCTAAGAAATAGATTATGATGATGAATGCAAAAATGGTATTGGAGTGAAGATGCTAATGGATGGGAATATTATTTTTCAAACATTCAGGCAATAAAACTCTGGTCCTCAGGCTAATCTATCAGTGGGTTAGGTTTTAGAAATATTATAAGCATGCCAACTAATTTGACATGTGGCAACTTAAAGAGTATATTGGAAAGTGCTACATGGTATGGGTTTATATGTGAGACATCCTGTGACTATTATACTTTGTAATATCAATAAAATGTTCTTATTTTTGGTGTGTGACTTTTCATACATACTTCCCCATATTTATGCAATCTGTGTAGGTGAGTATTTTTATGTTTTGTCTCATTTTGGATAGACAAATTGCAAAGTCTGAAAGCACGGTCTCCATGACTGCCCTCACTTCTAACAGAAACTGCAAAGTTAGGGAGTAGGGAGTTCTCCAAACCGCTCTCAGGTTGGACAATTCACTGGAAGGACACACAAATAGAAGCTGTTATCACACAATTACATTTCACTACAGGAAAATGATGCAAATGAGAACCAGCCAAAGAAAGTGATCCATAAGCATAAGTAGAGCCTAGGAGAGGTCCAAGCACGAAGCTTCTATTTTCTTAGGACCTTCTATCTACCCAGCATATGACAATATGCAAAAAGGACAATTTGTATATGACAATATTCAAAAAGGACTGTCAATCTGGGAACCTCACTTGAGTATTGGTGTCCAGAGTTTGTACTGGAGTGTTATTGCATAGGCATAATTGATTGACTGATTGAACTCACTCTCTAGCCACCTTCTACCCTATTCTGGAGGTCCTGTTGATACCGTATGACCATAGGGGCAAACCTAGATAGCATAAACTATCAGACGTGGTGTGAGGAGACCCACCATGAAAAAAAAGACACTCCTAAGTAAGTTATTGGGCTTAAGCATAGCAACAAACTATAGTACAATTGAGAGAGAAGAGTCCATATAGATACGTATATCCAGCTATATTGCAGTATGGTGGTCAGTGCATAATTTCTACCCATTGCCTGGATGTGGTGTTATTGTAGTTGGAAAATGGGTCAGCCATGTCACTTAATATATCAAAAAGTCTCCAGGCACGAAAAACAAGTGGCAATGGTGTGTGGTGAATCATCATTTACATGGGATAAAAACTAACGCCCTAGATAAACCTCAAAACCTTTCAAAAGTCTGTTTAAGCATAGCATGATAGTTGGATTCCACACAAATCTGGCAGAAAACATCCTGGGGAGGTTACTTTGGGTCACAGATATGGCAGATTTTTAGGACTATATCCAATGCTATATTCTACAATTGGACAAACCAATTGGGAATGATGTGCTTCATATTTAACTAAGACAGGAAGATGTAGATTCCCTATATTTTTGCAATTAGAACATCTAAGAAGACACTTTAAAAAAAATCAGAGTCTCACTCGGTCACCCAGGCTGGAGTGCAGTGACATGATAATGTCTCATCATAGCCTTGAGCTCCTAGGCTCAGGAAATCTTTCTGCCTCAGCCTATCAAGTAGTGGAACTAAAGGCATGCAGCACCATGCCTGAATAACTTTTTGTTTATTTATTGTTTGTAGATATGAAGTCTTGCTATGTTGCACAGGC
Organism: Carlito syrichta; assembly: GCF_000164805.1. Taxonomy (NCBI): domain Eukaryota; kingdom Metazoa; phylum Chordata; class Mammalia; order Primates; family Tarsiidae; genus Carlito; species Carlito syrichta. Next base: position 694,136 of record NW_007245102.1, read on the forward strand.
TAATCTCAAACTTCTGGACTCAAGCAATCCTCTCACCTCAGCCTCCCAAAGTACTGGGTTTGTAGACAAGAGCAACTGTGCCTGGCAGAAGATGCTATTTTATGCTCAACACATAGTGTGCTGCTTTGAGGTTAGTAATGTTTTGATTTATTAATGACATTTTATGAAAGCTAAACTCAAGTTTTTAATCCAGTTCTACCCAAGACAACAGAGAAATAATTTCTGATGTCTTGGTCTTAAGAATGAATAAACAGGAAGAGGATATAGACAGAGAAATAAAGATAACATTCAAAGTTCAACATCTATGAGTACATGAAATATGATTGATAATCAAAGACAAGAACTGTGCCTTTTATGCCTTCTGGATGGAAACTGAGAATAAGGCACAGATGCATACAAGATAAGATGTCAGATTCAGATGGGGCAGAAGTGGCTTACTGAGGAAGATAGATGATACTCACTTAAGTGCCTGGCAAAAAAAATGTGGAAAAACACATCCTGTGAGACATGACAAATAGAGATATTGATTGATGATTCATTTCGTCTATATTTAGCATCTAGTATGTGAAAAGTTTTGTGCTAGATCCTGAGGCTAGAACAATAACCAAAATAAAAGGAGTTCCGGTCCATAGGTAGCTTACATTCTAGAGCAGGAGTCTTCAAACCCTGGGCCATGGTAGGTACTGGTCCGTGGCCTGTTAGGAAGCAGGCTGCACAGCAGGCGGTGAGTGATGGGCCAGTAAAGCTTCATTTGTATTTACAGCTGCTCCTCATCACTTGTATCACCACCTGAACTCTGTCAGATCAGCTGTGGCATTAGTTTCTCAGAGAAGCATGAATCCTATTGTGGCCTGTGCATGCATGAGATCTAGGTTGTCCGCCCCTTATGAGAATTTAATGCCTGATCATCTGAGGTGGTGATGCTAGCACTGGGGAGTGCTTGCAAACACAGATTAACATTAGCAGTGAGGTTTGACTATACAGAGACCTTAATAATTCAATTGCTTGCAGACTCATATCAAAACCCTACCAGTGAGTGGCAACTGAGTTGTACAGCTGCATCTGGGGGCAGACTTTAAGTCAGAATCTGACACTTATTTTAGTCCACGTGTGGCCTTCCCATTATTTTATTTACCACTTCTATTCATGCCTCTTTGCTTTTATGGTGAATTGTACAATTATTTCCTTATATATTACAATATAATAATAATGGAAATAAAGTGCACAATAAATGTTATGTACTTGAATCATCCCCACCCATCCCCTTCTTCCTGTTGTGGAAAAGTTGCTTTCATGAAACTGGTCCCTGAAGCCAAAAGGATTGGGGACTGCAGTTCTAGAAGTTGATCTGCAACCTACTACTCAGTGTGCAGATAACTAGTTACAATTCTGATATATCTTTAATGAAGGATTGCAAAGTGCTTGAGAGTACCCAGTCAGGGAAATGTGACCAAGGTGTGTGTGTGTGTGTGTGTGTGTGTGTGTGTGTGTGTGTGTGTGTGTGTGTGATGTGTTTAAATATTTAATCTTGGTCAGACATCATGGTGGCTCATACTTGTAATCCCAGCACTTTGAGAGGCTGAGGTGAGAGGATTGCTTGAGCCCAGGAATTTGGGGCCAGCCTAGGCAAACATAGAGAGACCTTGTCTCTA
>NW_007245102.1:695807-732919 GCF_000164805.1 Carlito syrichta
GTGTGTGTGTGTGTGTGTGGTGTGTGTGTGTGTGTGTGTGTGTGTGTGTGTGTACAAGCCCCTGTGTGTGCATGAGTACACACAAGACTATGCACTTTGAAAGAAAGGAGCAATAGTTCCAAGGAGATGACATTTCATGTCAAAACCTAAAGGATGAGAAGAAATTAACCAAGTACAAAAAAGAGGAAGTTGGCACAAGCAACTGTTAGGCAGAAACTAAGGTTGTATGCCTCGAGTTTAGAAAGCAAGAGCCATAAAGTAAGGCCATCAAGGCTGGTGTAGGCCAGATGGTGATTTGAGTGTTCTATTGTCAGCAATATATGGAGAGATACCAAGGGTAACCTGAGATGATCAGTGTTTTCAAAAGATCGCTCTGTAAGATACAGAATGGACAAGGCAGAGTCAACAACCTCCTGAGTACAGGAGGACCAATTAGTGTTCAACATGGTAATATTAAGACACAAAGATAGCTAGGACTGAAGTCACAGAGTGGACATGAAGAGAGAGAGACAGATTTGGGAAATATTTTAGGAACTAACATTGACACAGCTATGTAAAGGCTGAGAAGGCAGTGGTGTCAACAAGTCCTTCTGTGTTTCATTTTGGTGCTAATAATTCTGAAGAAAAACAAGAGTTGACTTTCATTTCTTCAAGACTCTTGAAGCTCTGACATAAAAATGTTCCTTTTCTTGTCGATATTTGTGAAGATTCCCTTGAGTAGAATTAGAATTAGACATACTTTGGGCGGATGGGATTCTGACACTTTTAAGTGTTACATTAGATTCTTTTCTCTAAAATGGGGAAGGGAGGGGAAGTGAGGGTTCCTTAGAGGGGAAAATAAAATCTTAGTAGTGCAGTGGTTGGGTGGCAGTGATGAAATACATTCACAGAGCCTACTCACTTGTCACTTGGCAGTGACCTATATTCTGGAAACTTGCTACCGTTTCTGACAGTTTCATTAGATAAGTCAAGTTCATGGTTGTCAGGAAAGCTAAGCTCTCTTCTCCTCAGTGTTAAGACTAATCCAGATATCTGCCTTGGTACATGTTCAGGAAAAAGCCTGCAACTCCTATCTTTAGAGACATCTGCTTGCAAGGTTGTCCCTTGGCTGGTGTCTAGGAACTTGACTGGCAAATGGCTCCCTGTACCGATATAAAACTTCATCTAAATATTAAGAGTGTGTCACTGTGCCTTAGCTGTATAAACAATATGGCTTATGCTAAACATCTGCTTTCCTTTGGAAGTCTGAAATGTTGGTACACACTACATAGAAGGTGCCCGTGTGCCCAGGTCCCAATAAAATCCCAGTGTGTTGAGTCTCTAATAAGCTTACCTGGTAGATAATATTTCACACACATTGTCACAAATCATTGGCTGACTGAGGGAATAAAGAATGTTCTGTGTGACTCCACTGGAAGACCACTCCTGGTACCTTGTACCTGTTTTCTTTGAAGTCGACCCCATATGCCTTCTCTCTTTGCTGATTTTGATTTGTTTCTTTTCATATGATTTTCATTATAAGGTTTACCTTTGCCATGATTATGACTATAGGTTGAGTTCAATGAGTCCTTTCAGGGAATCATCAAAACTGGGGGTAGTCTCGGGGCTCCCCAACACTATCAATTATTCAGGAACATTATCTTGCTATCACCTAGGTTATGCCTGTGAATAGGCATAGGGCATGAATTATCAATATAACAATTCAGGAGAGTAATAATCTTGTCATGTACTTTTGGTTGAAATTATTTAGAACAGTTTCATATATAAATGCATCCTTTTAATATATCTTGGATCTGCCAAATTAACTTGAAAGAAGATGGAAGTGTGATTAGAATCATAATTTTGCATGTGGTCATCTCCAGAAGTATAAAAATGTCACTAATGTAAGTACCTTGGGCTTTTTTCATTAAATTTTCTTTGTTGCTCACAATTGTATTTATGATGTTGTATTCAGACCACAAAGCTTTTCTATGAGAAGCCTCCAATATTTAAAGTGCTTTATAAACAAAGTTAAAATATCTCATCGAAATGATCCTGAAGTGAACAACAAACAGGGAACAGCTGAAACCTGTTTCATGCTAAAAGCATCTTGTACTGCAGAAGACAAAACAGCATCAATAACTTTCTCAGTCATTAGTGAACCCTGGATTTGAGTTGTGATTATAGAAATGGCAATGTCCTTTCATTTAAGCAATTACTAAGCCTCTCAGAACACCTATGTGGGCAAGGTCCAAGATCCTCATTACCTTCTGAAGCCTTTATTACTTTGCACAAATGTAGCACTCACTCTCTAATGCTTTGTTTCATCAAATCTCATAAAATATCAATAACATGCCCTGAAGAATTTTCTACATTTTTCCCCCCTCTGGAACCATTACAGAAGTTTTTTAATCTTTGGTTATTACTTTTCGGTTGCAACACACTAGGCTCTTCCTTAAGTGTATTTCTCACTCCACCTCACGCTGCCTGTGATAGGATTGACCGTGTGTGTGTGTGTGTGTGTGTGGTGTGTGTGTGTATGTGTGTTCCTAACAAAAATGTCCTCGGGTAAGGATAAAGACTAATTTTGAATATCAGCCCAAGCTTCACCTAATGTCATTTTTGAACTCACTCTTAAGATCTCCTATGGTTTGAAAATAAAAGTTAAACTCTTAAGATCTCCTATGGTTTGAAAATAAAAGTTAAATATTTACCAAGAAGTTATTACTTGTCTGATACTATTCTAAATTTATTAAACATACCAATTCGTTGAAACCTCTCAGCAGCTTATGAGATAGGTACTATATGATCTGCATGATATCAATGGAAGAACAAGACACAGAGGTGTTCAGCCACTTCCTCAAGGTCACACAGCTATTCATCGACAGAGTCAGCATGGGAAGGACCTGCTGGCTTTAGAGCTTGTATCCTTAACCTCTGGGTCTTGCTTCCTCTGAAGATTCATTCTTTGTTTTTCACATTAATCTCTTTAGTAAATACTCGAACTCCTTCTGATCATACGTTGTTTGTTTCTGTAGTTGTCTGTTTTTCTACATTTTCACCCTGGATATGTTTTGTCCTGCACAGTCTCACCCCGTGATGCTCTTCACCCAGGCTCTCTCTTCCGTGAGAGCTTTTCACAGTCTGCTAGGCAGCCTGAGAAACACCGTGCACACAGCTCGGGAACCATCACTGCCCGTGGGGCTCAGACTGCGAAAGACGTGTGAAAGATTATTTCTAATTCCATTACTTTCAGTAGCATAGACTGCACTCCCTCACCCTGGTGTGAGGAAGGAGCTGTACCAAAAATCTAGACTTTCAACATCAAAGAATGCAATTCCCAAAGACAGAGTCTGATAAAAGAGGGCCTGGCGCTGCTTGCCCAGTGGTGAATCTATGTCCAGACCGTAGAACGTGTCAGACAATTTTATACACAAGCTGTCAATTTCTAGTGGGCAGCTTTAGAACATTTTCCCTTCCAGTGAAATTATATAATCCTCATTAAAATGTTATCTTATGGTTCAAATGATTAGCAAGTACTATATTATCTGAATCCAAGAAGCCTGAAATTTTTGTAGGTGAATAAAATTCCACTAACGACTACATGCTTTGTTAACAAAAAATCTCCCTAGCTTATCAGTATGGAATTTCAGGGTTTTTTGTAGTTATAACTTTCTAGACACTTCTCAGTAATGCCACACTCGTTCTTTCCCAGCTTCAAGTTCTCTGTCTTCAAAATGAAATGCATTCTAAAGCAAATTACAACGTGTTTATTGTGTGGCACCCTAAATGTTTTCATTTTTTGGAATGCCTATAATGTGAACCCAATGGAGCATTTTCTTTAAGTTTTTTTAAAGTTTTGTCTTTTTTTTCCTTGTAAATAACAGCTGTTTTGAATTTTTCTCTCTTCTTTTCTAATCAACTTTCTGAGTTAATTGTCCAAGGTATTCCATTCTTTAAATAAATTAAAGAAATGCTGACAGAAAAACAAAATTAAACTATGCAAATAATAAGACCCACTGGCCCTACATTTTTAAGACAGGTAAATTAGAATTTATCTTTTAGAATGAAATCTAGGTATGACTATTTCTCAGTTGTTCATATATGAATTTTCTTGAAAATATTAAGAAAAATTGGAGATCAGCTGAGGTCATTTGAATGAGGGAAAAGCTTAAGTAATGCTCAATAATGTCCTTCATCAAATAAAATTTTCATGAATATGAAATTGTATCTTATGTGGTTGGTTGGCTCCAAATTTCACACAGAAGGATTTCACAAGAACATGATGGAATCCATATGTCATAAAAGTCTATGATGTTGATCCCACTCACATTTACTGAACATCTGTAATAACAAATAGTTATATAGACAGGTAGCAAGAAAGTAAACACTCGAAAAATATTATAAACTGATGAACAGATGAATGAATGGAAAGATGGAGAGTTGGTTGGATGGATGAATAGATGGATGGTTGGATTCAACATACTGTATATATATAGTGATGACTACTTATTGTATCTCCAATTTTATTATCATGTCCTTTGCCCACTTTTTAACTGGGTTGGTTTTTTTTCCTTTGATTTTAAGTTCCTTGTAGATCCTGATAAAAAGCACAATTCCATTCACAGTAGCCGCAAAAAATGAAACACCTTGGCACCCGGAAAACTAGAAAAGTCAAAGGTCTTTGCAATGAGAACTACAAAATGCTGAAAAAAGAAATCAACAATGACACAAACAAATGGAAAAAGTTTCCACGCTTATGGATTGGAAGAATCAATATTGTCAAGATGTCATTCTACTCAAGTTTATCTACAAATTCACTGCAATACCCATCAAATTACCCACATCATTTTTCTTAGATCTGGAAACAGCAATACAGAAATTCATATGAAAACAAAAAAATACCTTGAATAGCCAAACAATCCTCAGCAAAAGTAACAAAGTGGGAAGGATCACACTTCCAGACTTTAAACTTTACTGCAAGGGTACAGTAACCAAAACAGCCTGGTATTGGTACAAGAATAGCCACATAGACCAATGGAACAAGACAGAGATTTTGGAAGCAAAACTTTGGTCTGTCAACTAACTCTTCTTCAACAAAGCCACCAATAACAACCACTGTGGAAAGGAGACCATATTTAGCAAATGGTGCTGGGAAAGCTGGCTGACCAAATGCAGAAGATTGAAAACTAACCCTTACCTATCACCATATATGAAAATTAATTCTAAATAAATCAATGATCTAAACATAAAACCTCAAATTATAAGAATCTTAGTAGAAAACACCTATGAACATCAGAGTAGGCAACTAATTCTTTACCAAATCCCCAAAAGTGAATGCCATAAAAGCTAAGATGGACAAGTGGCACCTCATCAAACTGAAAAGGTTTTGCATGGCAAAAGAAACCATCAAGAGAGTAAGGAGACAACCCACAGAATGGGCAAAAAAATATTTGCAAATTATGTATCTTACAAAGGACTAACAGTCAGGATCTACTAAATACAAATTTCTTATTTGACCTAAAGGATCTGTCAGTGTCTGGTCCCTACATGCTTCCCAGATGATCTCTTACTGCTTGTTGCCTTGTCCATTCTGCTCCATGCCAACTCTTTCTATTGGGCCTTGTCACTAGCTGTCCTCTCTGTCTGGAAAGCTATTACCCCATCCCTATTTCTGGTCAGCTTATTTGCATTACCCACAGTTCTATTCAAATGTTATCGTCTCAGAGAGGTCATCTTTAACCATCATAATTAAATAGCTACCATCACCGTTCATTCCATAACACATTTTTTTTGTTTTTTGAGTCAGGGTCTCACTCTGTCACCCAGGTTGGAGTACGGTAATGCGATCTTGCCTCACCACAACCTCAAATTCCCATGCTCAAGTTATCCTTCTGCCGCAGTCTCCCAAGTACAGGTGTGTGACACCATGCCCAGCTAATATTTTGATTTTTTTGTTGAGACAAGGTCTCACTGTGTTTCCTAGGCTGATCTTAAACACCTGGGCTCAAGCAACCCTCCTGCCTCTGCCTTCCAAAGTGCTGGGATTACAGGTATGAAGCACTACTCCTGGCTCATCACCTTGTTTTATTTTCTTAAAATTTCCTATCATTATCTGAAACTACGCTGTTATATATGTCTTTATTGTATTTATTTGCTTAACAGCCTTCTTCTCCCAAAAATATGTAAGCTTCATGAGACAAGTCCTTGTTTATTTTATTAACTTCTATGCTTCCAGTGCCTATTGTGAGAATTGCTACATACTAGTAACATAGATAATATTTGTTGAGTAAATATATCATATTAAATAATTTGCACAATGACTTTGTACAATGTGTGGCAACATCACAGAATTTTGAGATTGTAAAATTAGCATCCTAAAATCAGTGATGGATCCTCTTAAAAGTTTCCCCACAGTGAGTAGACAGTTGGATTGATGATTACATTAAACTGCACCACTCTGCATGTTCCCAACCCACCTTAAAAGGAAGTCAACTTTCCACATACCTAGAAGATCAAACTAAGTCAGGACAAAGACTGGGAGATTTATTGCTGTCAATGAAAAATGAGAACAACCCAAGAACTGCAAATTAACTAGACATAATTTGGGTTGTGCTGTTCTCCAGAGCCCTTCCCTGAATGAGAAAATACTTGAGAAAGAATGTGAGTGAAAAGGAGTAGCTTTCATCTGGGACTCAGAGCAAGTGTCATTAAAAACCTAGGTACATGCCAATCACTTTTGGAGAATGTCAGAGCCTGGAGATCAGGAGTTCTCAAGAAATGAGTCATCAATACAAGAACAGAGAGCTGGGTTAGGTAGAGACAGAGTGTTGTTACAGATTTGGGGTTTTACACATGCTGCAGTTTCTTCTCTTCAAATCTCTTTCTGAAAACTTTATATCAAATTTTTGAATTCATATCACATGTGGACATTTATTTAATTCATTACTGTAAAGAATATTTGTGATCAAAATCTTGGGTGTTAAGTTAAGTTCTGGACCTATTCCTGTGCTTGTAAGAGAGCAAAGTCTCCTGATGCTTTTCACAATCATCTTTACTTGAAAATATTATTCTAAGGAAGGAAGTAGGAATTTCGTGAAAGTGAGGGCAATAGGGTATACTTCAGAAGTTGAAGATCTCAGTTCTGGTGAAAGATAGCAGTTAAAGCTTAATGCTTGACCACTATTAATATCAGTAAGTATTCAGCAATGATTTTGTGGAAGGATTGAGGATGCAAATAAACCTATTATACAATCTGTCAGGAATATTGCAATCTCTAAAGAAAAGCAAAATAAGGATGCTTAAACTATCATCCATTTTTGCTTCCTAACAGTACCCTGATTTCTTTTCAAAAAATTATTTTGGTGAGATGACATATCCAGTTGACGTCTATTCCAATGTGTTGCCTGCCTCTTGTTATTACTAAGGGTTGGCATTCAGTTTTCTCTTTGATTTTTGTTAGTTACCTGATGTTCTCTTTATCTTAAATTACTTAGAGTAGGTTTCTGTTGTTTACAACCAAAGTACCCTAGCTGATTTTTCACTAAATCTTCCTGAAATACATGGATTTAATATTTTTAGACTTCCCAATGAGAACATGATTATTTGTAATGCAAGGGAACCAATTTGACTGGAAGAAATGTGCTAAGGTAGAGAATAACATAAAGGTCTCTTAGGTATTTTTATTCAGAGAAGAATGGCACAGTCACCAAAAATCTTAGCATTACTAAAAACATGTACTAAGCACCTACTGCATACCATGTACTGGGATGAGTCTTAGAGATTAAAAAAGGAAAAATCAGTCTTCATTTTGGACTCTTAAAACTGACAAATAGATTCAAAATATGCCAGAAACCCAACCAGTCCTGTGGAAGAATTTGGTCCTTCACATGTTCTTGAAAATGAATTGATAGAGAAAATAACTGTGGAAGCTTGACATGCAGGACTTTTCACTTTCAACAGCAGAAACACTGCCTTCCTCCAGGGTTTGAGGACTTAGTGGGAGGCTTTCCAGTCAGGGGAGGATCCAGATGTCTCAGCTACAGGGATCAGCATGACCCACTGCGAACAGGGTAGTTGGTAGGACACATGGTGACATGTTTTTCCATGAGTACTGGATTAAAAATAAATAAATAAAGGCTGGCCATATGGCATTAGAATGAGGGTAAAAATGAGTCAGTCAGAAGTTAATGTTTTTCATATGATGCGGGCAGGGATGTCCTCCCCCCAACCCTTAGCTGTTAGTAAGAGTAATTCATTCCTGAATTCAAGCAATGACATGGACAAGGCACCAACAGAGACCCTAAGAAAATACCAGACACCTATACATTTACAATAGTCCAAAGGCATTTGCTATTTTGCCTTGAGGCATCCAAAACTCCTGGCCCCTTTGACGCTGGGAAGACTATCATTTCATCTCTCCAATCTTGAAGACTGTTAGGAACTGAAGCCCCCTCTGTACCTTTCAGAACTTGACCCACAGTCAAAGACACACACATGCTCCTCTTCACTGGGAATCACTTCTCTGGACCTTTCTGGATGCAGGTGAGGAGCCTAATTGACACATTCTGAACCATCCATGACCTTCTCCATGGCAGCGTGGCTCCGACCCACTGTGTTCCTCATGAACCTTCTCCTTTTTTCTTATTGCAGATCTTGATAATCCTTTCATCAACAATTCAGGTTCATGTCATAGTATTTTCAGTATAAAATAATGTATTTTAAGTATCAAAAATTTGAGAGCAAGTGCAATCCTGATATGTTTTGGTTTCTCTTGGTCACATTAGGTAAAGCAAGAAGAAACTCCAAAGTTTAGTCTATTACAGTATTAAGATAGTTCCATTGTAGATACAAAACATTTGAGAAAACTAAAATAAATCTTAACAGACATGTCATTCTTATGTATATTTATCTCCATACATGGTAATTATCAAGATACAATCAGCTAATTTTTTTTTAGTTCGCTTCATTCATGGTGGCTTAGGATACTGAAAGAGAGAGCAAAATTCAGTTGAAATTGAATTTAAAAAATAAATATGGCTGCTGCCTGGATCTGAGAATATCTATAACTAGTACTGAGAATCACAGAGTCCTTTACTAGCCTGTTCATATATAACCACAATACACTATACAATGGCATACTGATTTAGTGTTTACCAAGGACTCATATTCTTTAATCCTGTATTCCATCATAAGAGGGGTGGATATAGTCCTGGTTGGGGTTTTTCCCCCCTTTTATAATGTGAAAAGGTTAAAAATAGCAACACAGAGTAAAGATACACCAACATATGGAAAATGGGTAGGTTTGTTTGTTTTGTTTCCTTAAATTACAGTTTATAAGCATTTCGGATTCACCACACACACACACACACACACACACACACACACACACACACACACACTCACATTTGTTAGCTGTTATTATAATAGCTATTATGCTAATGGCATAACAGATGGGAATGTAACACAGGGCTTTCTAAAACCTGCTTTCTGTAGTTATTCTTTCTGTAGTTCTAGCTGTGCTGAGTTTAAACAATAAGATCGCTCGATAGCTATGTCACTGATACTGAGAAGAGGTAACAAATATGTAACTGTCTATTTTGTAGCAAACACTGCCCTGAAGAACTTTGATTTTCAATGATTAAATCTTCACAGCAATATTGAGAAGTAGGCATTATCTCTGTGATATGATATCCCCAAAGAAACTGAGTCACAGAGTTTAGCTAGCTTGGCAAAGGTTATTCAGCTATTTTTAGTGGTGCCAGACCCCATATTCAAATCTGCTTGGCTCCATGTTGTTTCAATTGCTAGCTAAACATCATTTTTTTAAAATAAAGCATCCCTAAAGGCATAGGAGAATGAGTATACACCCCTAGGGGGTCTGGGGGTGTAGTTCAAAGGGAATCCCAGCAAGTGTGAAATTTCTTTGAAGTTCCATCTTTTATCTTTAACATGCATACAGTCTACTCCATAATAGATCCATATTTGTTTTACTATAAAATATGTTTGTTTTTCCCAAATCTTAAAGTGAAACTGAAGCCCTGGAAATAAGCATTGTGCTTATCCTGTAGCTTCTAGATTCCTCCATGGGCATCACTGTATGAAAAGCTCAACCCACATACAATATAACCACTAACAAAATGAGACATACACTTCTCGCCCTATTGATTTTCACGTGAAATCACAATTTCCCACAGTGGTTCTTTAGAAGTCACATTTTAAGCACTCTCTTCTAGGACATTATAGTCCCCAGCACTTCTCTTTTATAGCATTCATCATATTTATAATTATTTTTCCAATGTCTGTCTTCCCTATAAGTTTACAAATTCCATGAAAGAGGGATTCTGTGTTGGTTACTTCCATATCCCTAGCACCTAGCCCAGTATCTGGAAAACAGTCTCACTAAATATACATCTGCTAAGAAAACATGTACCATCTATGCTATCTGAAGTAAAGTTAGAATCCCATGTAAAGCAGAGCTATTGACATAGATGGACCAACAGTTGAAAATTGTCATGACATATAGATTATAGAATATAAAGAATGATGCTAGCACCTTTAAGCAAGTACAAAAAAATCACAATCACTGATGCCTTTTATTTGCAAAATCTTTTCATACAGACTCAGAGTGAGAAATGACATGAGTGAGATATACCTATCTAGCTCAGTCTAGGGCTCATATAGATTTGTTGTTTAGGTACATACTGGAGACGTAAGAGCTGATTTGTTCAGGAATTCTAGATTGAGGAAAGAATTAAAGGTAAATAGTAGGAAGGCAGGTGATGAACTTCTCATGGTTTCTCTTGCTCATCTGGAATACATGCAGGGCTGGCTACCAGGGTTTCAAAAGCATGGCTGATCACCCTTGGTATGCATGCAAGCCTGCATCTGGACAGGCAGGTGCTGACTTCCAAGAATTTAGAACCACGACATACCAAACTCTTTATCCCATAAAAACTGTAATAACTACAAGCTATCAGCAAACAACTGTAGGTTCATGAAGCAATAATCAGACCAGACTAGTTTATTTTTATTTGTTTGCAATGGCAGGCAGAGTCCTGGTATATAGATTTTAAAGTAGGTGAGGGTGGACCTTGTTCATAAGAAGTTTGCTGAGAGTTGAGAACACCATGGCTTTGACCTTGTTCCTATCCTAAAGTAACCATCTCTGGGAAAGCTTTGTACCTTTGTAAGTTATGAGCTCCCTTCTCTTATGATTTACTGGGACTTTGTACAAACTCTATGAGTGTTTTTAATTGTAATTTCTTAACACTGTTTATGTCAATTATAGTTTGTTTAGTGAAGATCCCCTTGAAGACATGCACTTCATCTTAGTCATGTTTGCTTCCATAGCCTAGAGGATGGCACATAGAAAATGTACCTTGATTGTTTTTTGAATGAATAAATTGTGTGACCATTTTTTAGGACTTTCTGGTGAATAGGAGTGAACATGAATGTTCAGTTGTGTTAAATTATTACACAAATGAATTCACTGATTAAGCAATCACATTACAGGTGGCTAAAGCTACCAAAAAGAGTAATATCATGGTACTAGAAATATCCAATCCCATGAGTTTCATGGGATTAAGAACACTTTTCCTTTTTATTTATTTATTTTTCCTTTTTCCTAAAAAATGTCTTCTCTCAGCTGAAGCTCAGAGATGATATGTGAGCAGACCTAAGACTATATAGTAACCAAGTGTGAGCTGCTGGTTCTTCCCGGAAGCCTACTCTGAGAGCTGTGGAACTGGGGTTTTTTGAAGGTGTAAAGGGGAAGGGACAATGACAGGGGTGAAGAAAGAGCAGGCATATGCTGACTGCCAATAGACCTTCAGTTGGAAGATCTGCTCTCGTTTCTGGATATTTGGTGCCTGGTGCCTGGAAGTCACTGATTCCCTATATTCTTAGACCTCCTTGGATCAGCTGCTGCTAGTGATATCCATGGGGTGGTAACAGCTCAATGTAAAGCCTTTGTTGAGCAAGGAGGTAATAAAAATAGGTTCAGATAAGCAACTTTCCTGAGATTCCCTATTCCATTCCCTCCTTTTTAGATCTACCAGGCTGATGGGGAATTTCATTTCCCTACATAACTTCTCCTAAAATGTTTAAAGGTGAAGTCAAGTTGAAGAATTTCCCTGAAAGAGTGAATTTGTGGTACTAGGAGTGCTCTGCGTTGACCTCGTCTCTTCTATATCACTAACTTAGTGTTTCTGTCCAAAACGATGGCCTCGTCTTAGACCCCTTCCTAGCATACAGAATTCAAAGAGAGAAGTTGAATATACAACCACAAGATAAAATAAATTGACACTTGAAAAATAATATTGTGTAACACTGTAATAGGAAGGCAAAAACTGAACAACATGTACCATCTATGCTATCTGAAGTAGAATTAACATCCCATCTGAAGCAGTCATTGACACAGATGGACCAACAGTTGAGAATTGTCATGACAGTTATATTAAAGAATATAAAGAATGATACTAACATCTTCAAGCAAATACAAAAAAAAAGTCACCAAAAAAGCAAGTACAAATATCAGATATAAGTACTATAATAGTTGACATTGAGAAAACAATAGATAAAATTTAAAAAGAAGGTGAAATTAACTAGAGAATGAATTGGGGAGTTATAAGATCAGAGGGAAGCACAAAAGAATTAAATAGAGCCAAGACTTATGGGGGGGATGTAGGCATCTAAGAAGGACAGAAATATAAAAATGAAGAGAAGGATATTTTTGGAGAGATACTGAAGATATATTTCTAGACTTAATAAGATTAAAGATCTCAATAAAAAGTATCTGAAATACTAAGTAGGTAGGAGAAGGAAAAAATCTACATCTAGATACTGAGCGTACTACTTAAGGATATTAAAGGCTAAAAGAAAATTCTAACAACTTCCAAAGAGGAAAAGCAAATTACCTACAGAAGACTAAGAATTAGAATCAGACTTCTCAATAGAAACAATGAGACCTAGATAACAATGGAACAGCATTTTTTAAGTTCTGAAGGAAAAGAAGCTGTGAATCAAATTTATAGCCAAGAAATTTGTCATTCTAAAATGAAAGAACAATAAAAATATTCTCAGATATATGAGTCCTCAGAGTCCAGAGATCCAAGTCAAAACACTTTCAAAGGAAATTCCCACTAGTCAGTCCAGGAAATGCTATATGAAGTTGAATTGGTACAACTTATTGTCAATTAAAATCCGAGATATTATTAATATAAGGGGAGGGGGAGATCAAATTAGAATGTCAAAATGTACTAAACATGTACATATGTTAAAATATCTATCTCATTAGAGAAAAAATATATAACTTTAAGAAATAAAAAGGTTAAATCATTTTAGGTACAGACATTAAGCATAACCATTCAAAGAAGAAAAATAGAATGTATACTTTTTTAAGCAAGCAAGCTATCCAATTGGACAGGAAGCAAGCTATTCTATCAAAATCCAGAAATAAGAGAAAAAAAACAACTATGACTGAACAATATAATTTATGATAGTAGAAATAATTGTATATGATTATAGGTATATACATTTAAATTTGTTAAAAATATCCCTTAATGATAGACTATCAAATTCAGTCTAAGAAACATCCAGTGAAATGTATATAAAAAGAGATATAGTTGTAATAAAAAATACAGAATGCTTTCTGTATTTGTTTTACTTGACTTCAAACAAATTATCATAAGTTTATTGGCTAAAAAACCAAATATTTACATCTCACAGTTTCTGTGGGTCAGAAGTCTGACATAGTTGAACTGGATTCATTGAGCAGGGTTTCTCACAAGCCTTATCAAGATGAAACTGGTTTTGTTTATATCTGGATGTTTGATGAGGGAAGAATTCACTTTAAAACTCATTGAGTTTGTTGACGGAAATCATTGTCTTGACTCTGTATGACCAAGTGTTCTGGCTTCTTACAGGTTATGGGCTGGGGCCATCCTCAGGTCCTTGGTGCCACACAGAGCTCCCTGCTACATGGACCTCTCCAGATGTCACTCACAGCATGCCTGAGGGCTTACTCAAGATCAAGAGGAGTCTGTCTGTCCAGTCTGAGTCCTTTATAACACA
Source organism: Carlito syrichta (assembly GCF_000164805.1). Classification (NCBI taxonomy): domain Eukaryota; kingdom Metazoa; phylum Chordata; class Mammalia; order Primates; family Tarsiidae; genus Carlito; species Carlito syrichta. The sequence goes on from NW_007245102.1 coordinate 709,860, forward strand.
GCAATCACAGGAATGATGTCTCATCACCTTTGCCTTGTATTGGACAGAAACATGTTAGTGATTCCACCCACACTCAAAGGGAGAGGATAATATGAGAGTGTGGATTACTGGAATGCCACCATAGGGTACCTCTGTCACACTTGAATATAGAATAAAAATTTATGAAGCCACAGAAATGACAAGCAGATCAAAGGAAATCATGCTCAGGGATACTAGTGATTTATCAGAAAGAATACAGATGGGGAACAAATCTTAGGAATACCCTGGATGAAGATGTGTGCACCATTAAACTTTTACATATAACTCAGAATAATATAAATTTTCAAAGACAGCGTAAAGCAACAACAACAATTAGAAACAAAACAAAACAAATGAGAAACAGAAAATGACATTACTATTAAAGAAATGGTCATTCTGATTCAAAAGGTAAGGGAAATAAGTCATTAAAAAACAAGCTGAATTTGTTCTTTTTTTCTTGAACATCCAATGTAATACTATAAGAAAATGACTGACGGTACTAGGAAACTATGGGCAGGGGAAGGAGATGGGATTAACAGTAGCAAATATCTGTCTGGGGATGGGGAAACACCTCTTATCAACAGGGTGCCTGAATGAAACGTAATTGTACACCTAACCCTTAACGAAACCATAATAAAAAATATTGATTATGAAAAATAAAAATAAAAAAAAAAACAACCTGAAGCCACTCAATAAAAAAGTGGATTTTAGTAAAGTCAAAGTAGAGACACTTTCTTTAAATTAATGTGGTTAAAACATTTACTAGCTTTTATGTAAAGGAGGACTTAGAATTCAAACCAAAACCTAAATATGTAATTTTCTGTCTGCTAAGTATATAATCAGGCTTTAGAAAGCTGTTTAGTAAATTATGTATAGTTCACATTTCAAAATGTGGGCTTTTTCCATTGTCTTCAGTTAATCTTTTGTTTTTATTATAGTCAAACTTCTTCCAGGTGGTATTACACATAAATATAAACTTACACTTGCAGAACAGAGTGCGGACTTGGGAGCAGGGAGATGCTTTGGGGTGCCGGGGTTGGCAGTGTTATATTTCTCTCTGGAAATGCCCTTATTATATGCACCGCCTCTGTTTTCCTTTACAGCAAAATTTCTTGAAGGCGTGTCTACACCTGTTCTCTCCAGGGCTCCTGCTCTTCTTTCCTGAACTCACTTCAGCCAGGTCTTTACAACTGTAGGCCTGGTTTTGGTCCAAGTCACTACTAATAATCTTCATCTTGCTAATCCAATGTCAGTCCTCAGTGCACACTTTCCTGTACTCACCAGGGGTGTTGAACACTCTTGGTCTTTGGCCCTTCTCCTAAAAGTTCAGGCTTCACTTGATCTCCAGGACACACACTTTGCTGGGTCTCCCCCACCCACTGCACTGGTCTCTCCTTCCAGTCTCCCCTGCTGAATCCCCTTCCTCTCAGCACACTTTACTCCTGGATATTAGGTCTTGATTACTGAGCCTTTCCTCTATCTACATGCACTACTTTCGTGGGCTCATTCAATCTAACATGTTAATGACTCCTAGATGTATATCTCTAGGCCCCAGCAGTGACCCCACTCTCAGCAGGTTTTATATGCCATCAGTACCCATTCTTCAAGTTTCTTCTGCTTTAAGTGTTCACATTGTCCCCTCCACATAGAAAATCATGACCATTTCCCTAACATATAGGACTACTTCCAGGCTGCTCTTTCTTCATGATGTCTATCAGTCCTCTCTCTGCCTTCAGTGCTTGGCTATGGACTGATTTGTGCCCTCAAAAGTTGTATGTTGAAGCCCTAACCCCCAGTGCGATTGTATTTTGAAATAGGGCCTTTAAGGAAATAACAAAGGTAAAATGATGCCACGGGGTGAGACCCTAATCTGATAAGATGATGTCCCTATAAGAAGTGGAAAAGAGACCAGGGATTGTTCTGTCTCCCCACCATATAAGGACACTATGAGAAGGCAGCTGTCAGCCAGCCAGAAAGAGAGCTCTCACCAGAAATTGAATGCTGCTAGAACCTTGATCTTGGATTTTCCAGCCTACAGAAGAGTGAAAAAAATAAATATCTGTTGTTTAAGCCACATAGTCTATGGTATTTTGTTGTGGTTGCCCAAGTTGACTGACTTGCTTTCCTAAGGCTTTGATGCCATTCTTTCATAGCACATAGCATGCTGCATTATAATTGCACACTGACTTCTCTTTTACCCCAATGAAACTGAAAAATATTTGAGTGTAGGTCTTATTGTATTCATGTTTATTTCCCAACACCTTCAGGTACCCAAGGTACAGTAGATGTAAAGAAATAACTTAGCAGTTGTATTGAGTTGCCAGGTATGGGAAAAGATAAGTTTTGTGAAAACTTCGGGGTCTGACTACTTTCTCAAACAGAAGTTAATTTTTACATAAAAGTGGAGCTTAGCAAAATCAATGAGCAGCACACTTATTTAGAGAGCGTTTTGAGTTAAAAATAATGAAAAGACAATTTTATCTGAAAAAAGCAAAGGATAACTCTTACCAATTATTTAATCCCCATGAAAGATCTGAGTGTGAATGCATATGCACTGATGAGCCCTTCCTGAAGTAGGGGTTTTAAATTCTACCCCACAAAGTGACATTTATTTATCCTGACATTTATCAGTTCAACAGATATATAACATATCCTAGATAATGAGTTAAAGATTAAAAATACAATATTGAACAAAACTCACACAACACCTATTCTCATATTACTCACAATGTTAGATATAGGTACCTATTTATCTTTTATTTTGTTCATGTAAATGTTGGAGAATATTCAACAGGGACAATAATTTTATTTTTAGCAAAATTTCTATAAAAATGTCATTCTGACCATAGTTAGCCAGTAGGTTTAGCTGTTTCTTAAAACCAGTTTATGATAATAAACAACTGCAAGTGCCAAGATGAAGACACGTCAGCTGCATCCTTTAGTAGAGACACGTCTTTAGATCCTGGCATAACCACTGCATATCACAGTGGCTGGCATACAGGCAGTGTTAAATATATGTTTGTTGAAATGAACTGTCATCCTATTTCTTATAGCTGGAGAGCACATATTCAATTTATGTAACAGCGGTGGCAATTTATTTGTAGATGAATTGGAAAGAAACAGGTTTCAGACTCAACTGTATATCTAGAGAAACGTACCAATCAAAACTCATACTTTTTATTTAAATTAAAACTTTTTCAAAGAGGTCGGCTCGTTATGTGACTCTTTTTCATATCTGTTTTACTGACGTTAATAAGGAATACTGTTGTCTTGTTCATAACTAAGTCATTAACTATAACTACCTGTGGATTGACTGGTGATTTTTACTAGGTGATTTTTTTTCAGCATCACAGTTATTCAATTAAAGACCTTTGATAGTCAACACACTTTATGCTAATTTCTGATGCGTTTAGACAGAAAGTGCAGTATTTCCTGAATTCATTAACCTCTCTCTCAGCACCTCTTCCTATTCTAAGCCACACCTCTCTATCCTCGACTAATAAGATGCCCTCCTCTGCCTTCCTTCTTACCCGTTTTCAATGATGCAGTCAAAGTGAGTTTCTAAACATCGCACCTATGGTTTTGATATTCATCTATATGAAATCCACATGAATTTCAACTGCATGAAAGATAAAATCTTAAATCCCTGACATTGTCTATAAGGTGCTGAGGATTTGGCCTCAGTCTCTGCAACAACGTTATCTCTAACCCTGTGTTCTCTACTCATTACCCTATATCAAGCTTTTTCCTTTTCCTTTCAATTTTCCATTTCCTTACTTCTCAGGAACTTTGCAGATTGGGTTTTCTCTCTTTAGAACATCGTGTCTTTCAGAGTCTGCCTGATTTACTTGCACTCAGCCTTTAATTTCAGCTCAAATATTATTTCTTTCAGCATGCCTTAAGTCACCATTCCCACTTCTCAATCGCATCATATTATGATATGCTTTTATAGCATCCTCTAGATTTCTTTCATAGAACTTATCTCAGATGTTAATTATATAATTTTAATGTGTTTAATATTCACCTAGCTTTCCATGTAGCTGGGATAATAGCTCTAGTTTCTAGCATAAAACTGTTCTTTAGAGAAATTCATATATTTGATATATGAATGAAGCAGTAAAAATTGGTGGCATAGAAAATAAAAGTTATATCCATGGAATAAATGAGCATCTTAAGAAGACAACAAATGCAAGAAGAAAAGGGGAGACTGACTTGCATGTGCCAACCCTGGAATAAAGCAGTTTTGAATTGGTGAGAACTGGGAGATATTAGCTGGGAGACTCTTAACAGGTCTACTTTCAGTGAGTATATTATAAAACCTTTAAAACAATGAAGCTTTCAGAATACAAAAGAAATGCATACTTACAGCTAATATGTACTGAGAGCTAATTATACTGAACACTCTGCATTCATTATGGCAGTCAGTCCTTACGATGACCCTACAAGGTAGGCACCATCTGACAGAGAGGCCAATAAAAAACTGCAGGAGACAGGACAGGCGTTTAAAAACCTTTGCAGCCTAATTCCAGGGTCAAGGGAGCCACCACACTCTTGTGCTAATTTTAATATATTAAAAAACCATAATGGTGTAAAAACCTTAAATCCCCCACAGTTTAATTGCACAAATATGTTTGGGGGATCTGCTAGTACCAGGCCCTCCTCTGGATCTTACAATTCAGCAGTGATCAAGACAGATGCACTTGTTGCTCTTGTGATGCTTATATTCTGGTAGACGCAGACAACAAACACAGAAACAAACAAGATAATGTCAGACAGTGGTTTTGGTAAATTAATGTAACAGAGTTCTTCCAGTGTATGACGGAAGCAGGGGGATCAAGTTTAGGCTGGAGTAGCAACGTAGGGAGCAGGCCTTTGAGTTGAGACTTGAATGGCAAGAAAGACCATTCAAGAAAAGGTCTGGGGCAGGGAAGAATCCTGGCAAAAGACAGAAAGTCAGGGAAGTTCTGATTACTGGTGTGATTGGAGAGGAGAGCATGAGGAGGACACATAAGAGATGCGGGTGAATCCTCAGAGGACCTTAAAGAATCTGGTTAAATGTGTAACCTATATTCTAAGTTTGAGAGGAAGATAATTCAGTTGAAAGCAGAAAAGTCACTGGATCTCATTTCAATTTCAGCTTCACTAGTCAGTGATACAACCAGTCTCCATTGGTAAAATTGCGATATGATATAACTTTAAAAGCATTGAATATAATTGCATCAATCTTTTATCTGAAGAGAAGTTGAATGGGTTATGATTGATAGTTTCCTGGTAGAGAAAAGTCCTTGGAAACCTGAAAAGATCCTGAGGATTTTACCCAACTATTTCACATAGACACTGCTGCAAATAGTGTGAAAATAGGTTCATATTAATATCTAAGTAAAAAATAAGACAATAACCCTGTTTCAAACAAAATGGTTATTTTCTTTTCATCATGGTTATTCTGCATTGCTACAAGTCTTGGGACAGGCCCAAGTCCCCAGCTATGTGCTCTGTTGAATTTTTATCCTAAATTATTTTTTCCCTCCTGCTACAAATCATCATTGCTGGAGACATTTTCATATGTTTTATAATAAACAATAAATGGTAGAAAAGGTACCCTTTAATTTAGAAATGGTAGACAAGAATATTCTCTGGATTCCTTACTTTACATTTTCTTTCAGTTAATGAAAACAATGACAAATTCCCCATGAAGTTATGAAACAGCTAAAAGTGGAAAGCAACATTAGCTAATGCAATAAAATATAATCTATGATTAATTATTGAGCACATATTCCTGAATTAGGCATGCCTGGAGGTTAGGGACAGGGGCAACCTCACTGAGGGAGAAAATTGAATTTACCAGGCATAAGCTCCTTCTGGTGTCATGACTCAAACTTGACTATAATAATAATATAATGGCCATCATTTATTAAATGCATACTACGTACCCAGTGCTGTGAAGGGATTTACATATATTATCACATTTGCTCTTGTAAGAGCTCTTTGAAGGAGATTATTACTTTAATTTTGTAGATGAGGAAACTGAGACTTCCTTCCGTCAGACTACCTGAGTTCTCACCCCATGGTAAGTAACAGGGTTGAATTCAAACCCAGTCTATGTGAGTTCAAAGCACATGCACCCAACACTAGACCAATTGCTTCTTTTATGTGATTGAATTTCTGCCAAATTCTCATGCAGTTTTCTCCTGGTCTATAGCCATTATTGATTTTGCATATTCCTGAATGCCAATATCTTTACTTTTTAAAAGAAATTTAAATAAACATGGCCCTTTACAGAACAATTGCATAATTAACACAATGTCATTTGTTTCAAAACTAACCATCTTGGATTTGAATACCAGATATATGGATCATTTGTTCTATAACCTTGGGAAAATTAACCTCTCCAGTCTCAATTTTCTAATCTTTGAAAATGCAGAGAATACAGTATCTATAGCATAGGGTTGTTGAGAAATAAAGGAATGTCTTTTGTTGAAAACCCTTATAACATTAGCTGGTTGTATAATTTAAGGATACAATTGTATTAATCACCTGAAATGTAGATGCTAAGAACGCATTTCAAATGTTTAGTGCAAAACATACTGGAGCTTTGATGGATATATCATTAACGAAAAAAGAATACCCTAAAGCATGCTGGTGTCTATTTTAGTTTCTTTTTTTCCCCCCATTTTTAACTTCTCCCTACTTTCTCCATTTTATTTCCTCGAATTTAGCTTTCTCCTTTTCAACAAGCTGACTCTAAAAGAAAGTAAACGGAATAAGTATAATATTAAAATCTTGCCCTTAAGGCAAGGAATGTTTCTCTCTCTCTCTCTCTCTCTCTCTCTCTGTCTGTCTCTCTCTGAGTGTGTGTATGGCTGGTTGGAAACATAATTTGCAAATGTGAAAAATAATTATATATGCCTGTCTGTTCAATACAAGTAAGCAGGCTGATCTTCCTGTCATAAAGATAATCTATTTCTCATCTGTGTTAATAGGATGATATTTAGCCACTGGAAGCAATAATCCCTGTCTGCTTGCTGTTGGTCAAGTTTCCCTTGCAAAATATTTTATCAAAAACACCAACAAGTGGAGTGGTCTCGGAGGAGAATTACCTGTTTATGCAGAAGAGAGAACTTAAAATTCTATTGTTGGAGACAGAGACACTTGGAAGGTTTGACTATGAAAAGGAAATACTTTGGATGTTGAACAGCTGTCCTAAGAAAGAGAATTCAATGCCACCTTTCAAGATGGCCCTCAGGGAAAATTGAGGACAAAGGCACCCAAAGTTGCTAGGGGAACCTAGTTTCACAGATACTCGCCTGAACACATGGAGTGGATTGCTTTACAAGAAAATCACTTTATGGGAAAGTTCATTGCCACAGAGAATTTGCAAGGGGAGGTATTGGGTCTTCCTGTGGAAGATGCTATCCTGCTGCAGATCTTCAGTATTTTTAAATATTAATTAATTAATTAATTAATTAACCAACTAATTAATTAATTTCAGGAGGATAGAGATGAAGTCTCACTACATTGCCCAGGCTGGTCTTGAATTACTGGGCTCAAGCAATTCTCTCTCCTCTGTCTCCCAAAGTTCTGGGATTATAGGTGTAAGCCACCACGCCCAACCTATCTTAAACTTTAATTTGAGACCAATACCACTGTACACACAGAGTTGGAAAAGCAAGAGCAATGGATTTAATTTTATACGAAGATTTTTCTAGTGGCTATTCTTTGCTCTAAGATTGTATTTTTTAAAATCTTTAATTTATACAGTTTTCTTACCATGCGGTGGTCAGAACTGCCTCAGGTCAAATTCTGGACAAATGTCTTTGCACCTGTGCAGACCTGGGCAATTATGCCTCCTTCTGATCTTCAGTGTTCTCAGTTGTAAAATAGTAGACCACTACTACCCACATAGGCTCTTCTAAGGATGAAAAGAAATGATGTCCAGAAGGTGCTCTTTTTGGTACTTAATAAGCACTCATTTGATGCCTGCTTCTCTAGTAAAAATATTTATCTTCAGGAAATGATGGTGTTGGTAGAAAAACCTTTACACAGTTTATGTATTCATTCAGTTATGGAATAGCTTGTCCATTCATATGACCAAGATGCAAGAAGTTTCAAACATTTCATCCCTGTCACCAGGTACCAGCAATTTCTCTTCCCTGAAGGCATCAATGATTATCATGTTGCTCTCATACACTTTCAGAAATACTTTATGCAAATGCAAGCAAATGCATGTAGGTATATAAATTATGCTTCTCTTTTCTGTCCAATTGGTTGCATACAATATTTGCTGCTGTATAACTTCTTTTTAAAATAATGTATCTTGCTCATCATTTAATCACAGCATATGAAGGAGTTCATCATTGTTCTTATATAGTCTACTGTATTCTATGTCGTTCATTCTATTCATACCAGGTGATGCAAACTTATAAAGAGTCCCCTGAGCCTTTAGTTTGTTTTCCAAATTTTGCTACAAAAATCAATGTGCAGTAAACAACCGTATACACAAGTCATTGCATACATATGTAATATCTGTACAAAAAAATTCTCAAAGTAGATTTCTGGATAAACATGTATTATAATTGAGATTTTTCCTATTGCCCTCTATCAATGTCATGTCAATTAAAACTCCTACTAGCAATAAATCCAAGCTCCTGTTACTCCTAGCCTTCATCAGAATGTTATCATAATCTTTAGTCTTTGTCTAAATAGAAGGTGAAAAATGGTATCTCAGTTTATATTTCCCTTGTAAGTGAAAATGAGAGGTTTTTTTTTTTCCATCTATGTATGTGGTGAGCAGAATTCTAAATATACTGCTCTAAGATGCTCATTCCTGTCATAAAGATAATCTAATCAAACATGAATTTAGGCACTGTTGTGAAAGGACTTTGCAGATGTAATTAAAGTCACTAATCAACTGGCCTTAAAATAGAAAGGTTATCCTGGATGATCTTGGGTAAACTCAATCTATCACAAAGTTCTTTAAAATAGAAGAGGAAGGGAAGAGTCAATCAGAAAGATGCTGTCAAAGAGGAAGGTAGAAGAGATGGAGACAGAAGAAGAGGTCAGGAGGACCCCACTAGTCGTTAGCTTTGAAAATGGAGGAAGGGTTCATGAGCCAAGGAATAAAGGAGCTGTAGACACTGAGAATAGTTCACAGTCAGCAAGGAAACAGGACCTCAGTTCACTTGGAACTTAATTTTGACAGTCAAAATGCTTTTGGAAGCTTCAGAACTATACACTATAAGGGGAAAATTGGGTAAATTTTAATGTATAATTTATAAAAATTTTGCCCCATTAAAAAACCCAGGAAAAGAGTGAAATATATTATTAGGTAGGAAGTGATAAACCATTTTTATAATGCTGAAGGAAGAAATATGAGACAAGAATTTTTATGCCCTTCAAATGTAAGGCCATTGACAACCAGTCAAATGAAGTTTTAAAAAAATTTTTATTTATTTATTTATTTATTTATTTATTTATTTTAATCAATTTTTTTAATGATATTGTGGGGTGCAGTTAAGGGTTAGGTATACAAATATGCTCCGTTCAGGCACCCTTGTTGATAAAAGGTGTCTCCCCATCCCCAGACAGATATTTACTACTGTGAATCCCATCTCCCTTCCCCTCCCACCCCATAGTTTCCCACCACTGTCAGTCATTTTCTTATAGTATTACATTGGATGTTCAAGGTCCACTATATGAATGAGAACATGTGATACTCAGATCTTTGTTTCTGTGAGAGATCACTCAGTATTATAGACTCTAGTTCCATCCAGGTTGCTGCAAAATTCATGATTTTGTTCTTTTTTATGGTTGTGTAGTATTCCATCGTTTATATGTACCACATTCTTTTAATCCAGTCCTCTTTTGAAGGACAGCATGGTTCCTTCCAGGTTCTTGCTATTGTGAACAATGCTGCGATAAACATATGTGTGCAGGTATCTTTTCTATAGAGTGATTTGAGTTCTTCATTAAACCAGTGAATATCTTAGGAATCTAGGAGAGAACAAACCTCTGCCCCTAGAGGTACTTCATGGTAACGTCTATGACGTGTGAACTGAATATATTTAACTGTAGAACCCAGATTCAAAGGGAAGAGAAACCTTAGCAGAAGAGTATGTAAATGTAATATGATCTAAGAAAGAAGATATTCTATAACTAACAAAAATGGGGAGGGGGGTTTGAGCCTGGGCAACATAATGAGAACTTGTCTCAAAAAAAAAAATTGATAAAGAAAAATAAACAAATACCAAAATCATAGAGAATGCAAACCACAATGTGAAAGGCATTAAACAATAATATGAAGCAATATTGTAGAAGACTGAAACTACCAGCCACTCCAATAATGTGATTTCATTGCACACATTAAAAGAAAAAAAATTCAGTTTGTCTAACAAAGCAAAATACAACTCAAGACCATATGAACAGAACAAATACACTTACAAAAAGGGATGATTAAAAGAAAAAGAATTGGCCGAGAAATAACAGTGCAGTTCAAGTACAAAGAAAGCATGAGTCAGGATAAAGTATTGTTCAGGCCAGAACAAGCAGTTTTCCTTAGATCATTATGCCAATTTTATATGTAAAATGAAATCTCTTGTTTCAGAATTATTAACTGTTATTTGGGAAGAATTTAAATTCATCTTAAGAAAAAAAAAAGATTGGATAAATCCCTTTGTGGCCAACCTCAGCTTCAACGATGACCCAAATTCTGCCATTTTTGCTTTGTCCATACTTCTACCCACCCCTAACTCTGACTTGATTATTCATTGTTATTGCTAGTTTGTTTGTTTTTTTAAGTTAAATGTACAACATTTCAACACACAAATCTTAACTGTATAACTTTGACTAATTGATATACTTCTTTAGCCCATATCCCATCAAGATTCTAATGCATTTCTTTCATCCCAGAAAGTTTTCTTATGCCTTTGTTTTAGTCTCCCCATCAAAGACCACCATTACTTCCATTTTTAAAACGTAGTTAGGACAGGCTCGGTGGCTCAGCCTGTAATCCCGCGCCTTTGGGAGGCTGAAGTGAGTGGATTGCCTGAGCCCGCGTGTTCGAGACCCTCCTGGGCACCGAGACCTCCTCTCTACAATAAATCAAAAAATCAGCCGGGCGTGGTAGCGCATGCCTGTAATTCCAGCTACCGGGAAGACTGAGGCAGAAGGATAGTCGGAGCCCAGCAGGTCGAGGCTGCGATGGCCGGGAGCGGCCACTGCACTCCAGTCTGGACAACAGAGTGAGACTCCAACTCAAAAAAAAAAAAACAAAAAAAACGTAGTTAGGTTTGCCTATTCTAGAACTTTACATAAATGGATAATTTTATAGTCCATGATATATCAGGTTCTTTCACTCAGCACACTGTCTGTGATACTCACTTATGCTACTGGATATGCTCATAATTTTTGCCTAGCTTGGTATCATTCCACAGTATAGATGTTCTTTCTATGTCCTTTCTTCTGTGAATTATTAATGAAGCTGGTATAAATATTCTTCTACAAAAACTTACCATAGTGGAACATGTGCTTTGACTTCTACTGAGCAATTGCCTAGACATAGAATTTCTATGTCTAATATACGTATGTGTTTACCTTTTAGGAAATGATTAAACTTTCCTAAAATGCTTGGATCACTTTATATTCTCATGATCAATGAGTCAAGGTGTTCCATACCTTTCAATATTAGTAGTTCTCAGTCTTTTAATTTCAACCCTTCTAGTTTGTGTGTAGTGATATCTAGTTGAAGTTTTAACTTCTTTTTTACTAGTAGCTGAAAATTATGAGTACTTTTTCATGTACTAGGTGAAAAATGTTTTTACATATCTGTTATGTGTACAATTACATTTTTCTATAGTGCTTTAAATATGTATATCTCAAATCTTTCAAATTCATTGTTATTATTATTGTTTTTATTTAGCTGAGGTCTCACTCTGTAGCCCAGACTGGAGCACAGTGGCACGATCACAGCTCACCTCAGCCTCAACCCTCTGGGCTCCTGAGTAGCTGGGATTACAGGCATGCACTGCCACACCTGGATAATTTTTAGAAATTTTGTAGAACCAGTGTCTCACTATGTTGCCCTAGCTGCTCTGGAACTCCTGGGCTCAAACAACCCTCTTGTCTCAATCTCTCAAAGTGCTGGGATTGCAGGTGTGAGTCACCGTGCTTGACCTTACCTTTATATTTGTTTCTACTTTTTTAAATTCCATTTTGTTCCTAAGCTATATTAACCCATATTTCACATCCTCCTGTTTTATTGTCACATCCTCACTTTGTATTCTTTTTTAATGGGAAGAAATATTTCAGTTTTATTTTTAATGATGACAAAGTACTTGGCCTCAATTTGAAGATACTCCATGAAAACATTTTTCTTCCAAGAGTTTAATCTTTGTTATTTTGTTACTTTATTTTTATTTTTATAACATATTTGTATCAATTACTATTGGAATAAATTTTGAGCATTTGTTTTTGAAGTTAGTGTGTACTTTGTGTATTATTTATTTGTACAGGCTCATGACAAGGATAAACTAGAAATTGCAAAAATTTTCCTTAAACTCATAATTTGGGGTGAAAGTCATTTACTCTGTATGTTTCTTAAACCAGGGGGAATGGTGTCTGTGCCATATTTTATTATCATTTAAAAAAAAAAATCTTTTCTCTTGCTGCCAGGGGACAAATTACTTCTTTCAATTACAGGGAGTCATTCAGTCTCTCTCTGCTTGTTAAAACAAAACTGGGGTTATACAAGAGTAATCATATGTTCATGTGTACACATGATTTTGATGCTGCAAACATGTGGTTAGGTTTTTTCTTCAGAAAGTGGTTTTTAAAAAGCACCCTGCTCTCCTGACATCTGTAGCATACATATTGTCTGTGACACTCTTCCACTGGCACTGCCCTTGGAAATGCCCTTTCCGGTTCCAAAACTTGGGGCTACAGCTATCTCTCAGTTTTCCTAAAAGAGTATTTTGTATTTTTTTTTCATGATTGATTTTCTGCTTTGGGTGATTTCTAAGAATAAAGAGAGAGATGTCAAATCTAAGCAGCCATTTTGAAACTGGCAGCGATTTTTTAAAAATACTTTTTTCACTAGATAAAAGTTCTATGTCCTTATTTTTCCTCCTTCTCTCTAATTATTTTATTTTTTAAAATTTTGGTTATATTTTCCAATGTCGCTCGTCCATGAAATTCACTAGTCTGAAAACCCCTGTGGGAGACAATCTCTGAGGTTCTTTCCCATTTTAATTTTTAATTTTTTCAGTCCTGGGGATTGAACTGTTTTCCTTCCCACCAGTAGTGGGGATAGATGAATGCAAGCTGCCATGTGTCATAACAAAGATGATTTCTGGGGCAGGCTTGCTGAAGACTTTCTTCTGCTTGGCTCCTAAAAGCTCAAAGGCCTGTGTCTACCCTGGCAGAGTTCACAGTCAAGAGACAGTGTTTCTATTGTTTGTCTGAAACAATCCCTGGCAGGAGTTTAGTTCTATTTGTTTGAAGTAGCAGAACAAAGCTTCTTCACCAGTGGCCACACAAACTGTCAGAGCTTTCATTTCACGTGTTAGTTAATTGTATATGGATCTTTAGAGAGTGGATGAGTGTATATCTAAGTGTGTTTGTGCGTGCGTGCTGATGGTCACTAGGTAGACACTTTCCCTTTGACATTAGATGTATAAATTCACATAACACATAAGTCATATCTTTTAACACACCCAATACACGAGCAATCTGTATTTAAAAGCATCATAAAAAAGGAAGGGATTTGTGGGTGGTTTCAAATAACAGACTTTCCCAGTGCTTTTTCAATGAGTTGACTTAGCTTGTTCCCCCCTAAATTTTATTAACAAAAGTTTAAGTATATACCAACCCGAATAATGCATGGGATACACACGTGTATATTTGGGTACTTCTAGTGCCTAGGAAATTCTTTAGTATCCTTCACAACTAACCATTTGATAGGAGATGTCAAGTACCTTCTGACTCAAGCTAAGAAGACTAACCAGACCAAGCCCTAGAAAGCTATCTTCCTTAAGCTTCAAATTATCTAGCTGATGATTGCAAGGAATGAATGACCCAGGAGAAGCATGTATGTCTCTTGAACAGTGTTGTGTTAAAAGATGTTTAAAGAAGAATCATGCTAGCCAGGTGTGGTGGCTCACACTTATAATCCCAGTACTTGGGGACGCTGAGTCGAGAGGATTGCCTGAGCCCAGGGGTTCAAGACAAGCCTGGGCAACTTGATGAGATCTTGTCTCTACAATAAATCAAAAGAAAACAGAAAAATAGTGCTTTGCTTCTTGCTTTGTGAGCAAATCCTTTCTGCAACCACAAAGAATGAGGGATAATGTTGGTTTGCTAAGCATTCAGAAAGTAGTTCTCTCAGATAATCGAATATTATACAAGACAGACCTGTGGAAAGCAGATTCTGGAAAGGAATTTTCCACACATTTACTCCCACATTTTCTATCTATAATGACCAGTATACTTTTCTAGATATTAGAATACAAAAGTCTGCTCTCCTGGGCATCTCTTTTGCCAGGTCAAGGGGAAAGTGAAGAAAAAGAAAATTGTATTTACTGAGAACCCAATGTGTTTCTGGAACTTTTACATATGTTATAGAATCCTCAAGCAATTAATACTGTTCAGAGCAGAATTCAGTTGGTACGTGTTATGGAACCTGTATTGTTCCTATTCTCTGTTACCTCAAGAGAAAAAGAATTAGTCATCTAAAGGTTTGGGGTAAACATAGGAATTGAGCAGAGAGCCAGATAATCTTGAAGGATGATTCAACCAGGCTCTGTAAAATCCCAGTGGTTTGCTTCATATCCTAAGCAATTTCAATCAACATAATCATAATTGAATAAGGGGCCATTAATCTGTTAAATCCCAGGTTAATACAAAACTCCTAGCAAATCCTGTGTCTTTTTGTCTTTACTTCTGCTGCACTCAAGGACTAAGGTTTCTTTCTTTTCCTCTTTAAACATTTTTCTATTTTCTGTAGGTTTTCTCCACTTATTAATGCCTATGGAGTGAGTCAACTTCAACCCAAGACCTTCCTGTTCTTTGTATCCCTGAAGATCAGCACATGGATATTAATTTTTTACTTTCCTTTCTTATCTGTTGGTTTTTCAATCTACTCAGCTTTCTACCACTTCAGGGAGTTTTCCCAGCTATAATGCTGGATTGCTCTGGCCAAATATATACTCTATTTTTAGGGGTCAAATTTTCATACATATATATATATAACATTTTGCCCTGTTTACAATTTCTCAAATATGCAATCATTTCTGATACCCAAAGGGGAACCTAATGTGACTTTGACTTTCTTTCATAGCTTCAAGGTAATTAAATTCTCTCTTCCCAAAATGTAGAATCTTGAGTGAAAAGGTAATGCTTATTTGCTTTAATACCAGATCTCTATAGAAAATCTTTACAAAACTTCTGTTGCTGAGACCCCTGATCTGTACAGCTCATACTCTTCCTGAAATTTAGTTCATTACTAACTTGAATTCCCTGAGATACCCAAGCATGCTTCTGTGTATCCTCTCGTGGTTTAAGATAACCATTGTCTATTTTTCTTACTTGCAGCCAAATACAGTCATGAACTATGTAACAACATTTTGATCAACAATGAACTCCGTATACAACTGTGGTCTCATGAGACTATTATAGGACTGAACAATTCCTATTATCAAGTGACGTCTTGATGACCATGACCCTGTGTAAGCCTGTGCTAATGTGTGTGACTGTACTTTAGCTTTTAACAAAAAAAGTGCAAAAAGAAAAAAAGTTTAAAATTCATAAAAGAAAGGTATAAAGAAAAAATATTTCATGAAGCTATATAATAGGCTTGCGCTGTAAGCTAAGTTTTATTATAAAAGAGTAAAAAAGTTAAAAAAAAAGTAAAATTATGGCAGCGTTATAGTAAGCTAAGATTAATTTATTATTACTGTTATTATATTTTAATTTTTTTGTTTTAACTATATGGGGTACAATTCAGGGTTAGGTATACAAATGTTCATTATGTAGGTACCCTTGTTGATGAGGTGTGACCTCCTCTCCCCTGGCAGTTACCAACTACTGCCAATACTTTTCTTATAGTATTATGATAGATAGTTATTCAAGATTCACTTGTGAGTGAGAACATGTGATACTCTGTTCTTTGCTTCTGTGATAGATCACTTAGTATTACAGGCTCTAAATCCATCCAAGTTGTTGCAGAGTTCAGAATTTTATCAGTCTTTGTGGCTGTGTAATATTCCATTCTGTATAACACGTTTTTAAAAATCCAGGCCTATTTCTTTTTCTTTTTTTTTTTTTTTTTTTTGAGTTGGAGTATCATTCTGTCACCCAGGCTGGAGTGTTGTGGCACACTCATGGCCACCCCAGAGTTTATCTGCTAGGCTCTGGCGATCCTTCCACCTCAGCTTTCCAAGGAGCCAGAACTACAGGTGTGTCCTACCATGCTTGGCTATATATATTTTTTAATGTAGTGTAGAGATGAGCTCTTGCCCAAGTTGCCCAGGCTGGTCTCAAACCCGTGGGCTCAAGCAATCCACTCACCTTGGCCTCCCAAAGTGCTGGGATTACAGGCTTAGCCACCAAGTCCAACCCAGTCCTGTTTTGATGGGCAGCACGGTTGGTTCCATGTTTTTGCTATTGTGAATAATGTTGCAATAAACATACATGTGCAGGTATCTTTTTCATAGAGTGATTTGAGTTTCTCCGGGTATATTGTCAGTAGGGGGATTGCAGGGTCAGATGGAAAGTTGACTTTTAGATCCTTTAGGAATCACCAAACTGTTTTCCACAGAGGTTGCACTACTTCTTTACACTCCCACTAACAGTGTAGAAGTGTTCCCTCTTCAGCATTTGTTGTTGTTTGAGTTATTAAGATGGTCATACTGATTGGAGTTAATTTATTATTATTAAAGAAAGAATATTTTATTTTATTTTATTATTTTTTTTTTGAGTTGGAGTCTTACTATGTCGCCCAGACTGGAGTGCAGTGGCCTCCGGCCACCGCAGCCTCGCCTGCTGGGCTCCTGCGATCCTTCCACCTCAGCCTTCCGAGTAGCCGGAATTACAGGCATGCGCTACCACGCCTGGCTGATTTTTTGATTTATTGTAGAGATGAGGTCTCGCTGCCCAGGCGGGTCTCAAACCCGCGGGCTCAGGCAATCCACTCACCTCAGCCTCCCAAAGGCGCGGGATTACAGGCTGAGCCACCGAGCCTGGCTTAGAAAGAATATTTTAAATGAATTTAACATAGCCTAAATGTCCAGTGTCTATGAAACTAATGGTAGTGTGTAGTGATATCATAAGCCTCGTGTTCACTCACCACTCACTGACTTACACAGAGCAACTTCCAGTCCTGCAAGCTCCATTCATGGTAAGTGCCCCACACAGGTGCACCCATTTTTAAGCTTTTATACTGGACTTTCTATGTTTAGATCTGCTTGGATGCACAAATACTTGCCATTGTGTTACAATTGCCTACAGGACTCAGCACAGTCACACGATATCCAGGTTTGTAGCCCAGGAACAACAGGCTATCCCAAAGAGCCTAGATGAGTAGTAGGCTAGACCATCTAGGTTTGTGTAAGGGCACTCTGTGATGTTCACACAATGACAAAATCGCCTAATGACATGTTTCTCAGAATACATCCCCATTTTTTAGCAATGAGTGGCTATAAATGAAAAATAAAACATCTACTAATTCTTGATATGATTTCCTGAACAGAAGGAAAACCTCCTATTCCTCTTACTTTCCACCCTTAAAGCCAAGAATCCAGAATTAGTCCTGAGACTCTGGTTCCTTACCTTGGCCCTACCTTGACTCAAGGACCAAACAACACCCTTGACAAGGACAACACCACAAACCCCAGACAACAGCTCTGATGATGCTGCCTCTTTAATATTGCTCACAATTGGAAAGGACCTCAGGCAAGGAGAGGTTTTTATAATCCTCCTTGCTCCCTCACGGGAGGCACAGCTCCCTTGGGCTCTGCCGCAGCTTAGAGAGGAAAACAGATGGTGAAACTTTATTATCCTTTCCAAGTCTTTCCATTTCCTTGACAGCTTCATTATATGACATTAAAGGGGCCCTGCCTTTGGAGGAGGGTTTAAGGATAAAAGAGTACGGACCATATTATTCAATTATTTCCCAATCCCTTAAAAAAAAATCGGTCACCTTATCATTATGTCATGCCTGACATACGCTAGCACTGAGTCATTGAGATATATATCGATCCCAGGTCAGTCAATAACATGGTTCTAAACCACCTCTAAGCCCATGGCATTTAAGTGGCCTGTATTATTCACATTATAGTGGTTTGCTAAGTATCCATTTCAAATGGCGACTTCTCTCTTCACTTATTTGTGGCATCTTCTCTAAAGGCTGTCCCCTGATCCCTTTCCTCACTCTAGTTCTGGGCTTTGGCTTCCTCTGTTTCAATGTCATTTTTCAGGCAGTTTCTTTTCTTGTGTAAGCAAAATGGCTGCCAGAAGCTCAGGGTCTATATTCTCATGGTTAAAGACTAGAACAAAAAAGCATTCTCCGATAGCAACTGTTTGACCCAGATCGTAGGCTTGAATTTCATTGTCCCAAGGAGGGTCATATGCCCCACTCTGAACCAATCACTGTTCTAATGACAGGGAAAGTGCTGACTTGCTTGTGACATTTTATCCCTTGCTGTGACATTTTTATCTTCCTGGGTTTGGGATTAGGGTCAGTTCAACCCAAATCACATGAACTGAGTGGGAAGAAGAGAATTAGAGGCTAGCAAGCCAAAAAAGAAATTTTTAAAAAATTATGTATAAATACATGTGGGAGTTGATGAGAATTCCTTGTTTTGGGGAAAATATGTTTAGTGCACCAAGTTGAAACTCTGAGGATGTTTATTCCCAGAAACACTGCTTTTCATAGTGATTAAAATCATTTTTATTAATAATATATCTGTATATATAGGTAAGTATATATATAACTGACACAACATATATACAACAATTATATGTACATATAGATTATAGACTTAGATGCACATATAATATCTGTTATTTAATTAATTAACTCTCCTTCTAACTTATTCCTCTATTCTAGGACTTTTACATTTCTTAGGCAAGCACATTATTATAACTCAGATATGTCACGTGCTAAGTATTTGTTCGCTCAGTATAAGAGATCATCACTGAACATAGTACTAGCATTTTTATCATTGACATGATCTATACTTACAAATAACTTACACTGTATACACGCAAATGTGTGTTTTATATAGACACAAACGCCCATATATGTGTATGCATACTATTTGTGTGTGTGTGTGTGTGTGTGTGTGTGTGTGTGTGTGTGTGTGTCCAAAGAAACAAAATTACAATTACCAGAGGGAAAATATTTGGTGTTTTTTTCCCATATAAGAAACATTTGTAAACCATGGTTTGACTAAGTCACCCTCTCAATATCATTCTGAACATTGTGCTTACCCAGAGCTAAACAGATTGTCAAGACTCTATTGGACACATTTACATGCTCTAGTTAGTTTACCTCAATCATTTGTTCACTAATATGTCGAGCAATCCTGAGATATTTTGAAGATCACCACTTCAGAAAAAGCCAAAGTCTATTTCAACTTTTATATCATTCCCAGGAACTAAAAAAACACATTTTCCCCAAGAGATACGAAAAGATGATTTCATTTCTTCCCTCCTCTTCTGGGCAGAATTCTACTCACCACTCCTTTCTTCTTATAAAATCTTCTCCAGCCTCCTGAACCACCCTTGGGATTTTGATTCATTCTCATAATCTCAATATTTGTATTTTGCTAAGGAATAGAATAGTGGCCCAATTCCTGATTCTGAGTTGTATGCAGTACAACTGCATACATTTTTCTTATATCTCTCTCTTTTTGTTTTCTCAGCCCTGAGCACCAAAACAGGGAATGAGGAAAACTTTTGTGGGATCCCAGGAGGGTTCCCTGCCAGGGGAGTTCAATCCTAGTCTGTTACAGGAGACGGTTTTTACTTCAGCTGAGTATTTCTCCCAGTTGCAAGCTCATCTGTCCATGGGCTCTGGTGTTAACTAGGTCAGTTGCATGGAACCAAGTCACAAATCGAGTAGAACGCCCGCTCCCTCAAGGACTTCTGTGCACACACACATCCTCCTGCTGTGACCTCAAGAGAGTCAATTCTATCCCTTCTTTTGTGCAGGTACTGCAGAAGTCCTTCTAGCTGAAAAAAAAAACAAACAACCAACTAGAAAAGTAGCTGTGGCACTTTCAAACTATCAACTTCAAATCTAATCTTTCAAAATTCAGAAAAGGAAAGAAAAACTGCAATCATGATCTCAGATTAATGAATGGAATGAGTCTAAATGAACATAAAGGGCAGAATTGAATATTTGGTTATCGTCACCTAAAAATGATTTTGGATTTGGTTTTCCCTCACATCTGGTTTGTTCAGAAATTTTTTAAAAAAGACAGAGTGGTAAGAACTGATAGAATTACCTGCATAAGTTATTTCTCCTTCTCCTTCTTCTCCTTCTTTGTCTTCTTTTTTAATCAAGATCTCTCTTTGTCACTCCGTCTGGAGTGCAGTGACACAATCACAGCTTACCACAGCCTTAAACTCCTGGGATCAGGCAAGACTTCCACCTCAGCCTCTCAGATAACTATGACTACAGGCACATGCTTCCATGCCCAGCTAATTTTGGTTGGCTTTTTTTTTTTCTATAGAGATGAGGTTTCACTGTTGCCCAGGCTGGTCTAGAACTCCTGAGCTCAAGTGATCTCCATGCCTCAACCCCACCCCCTCAAGTACTGGGAATATAGGTGTGAGTCACTCTGCCTGGCTATTTTTACATTTTCAAGTCACTGCAAGAAAAAAGCTCATATTTTATTAAAAATTCACTACTGGATATATAGACATTTGCTTCTCAATAGTTTGCACTTAAAATATTGACATCCTTAATTTTATTGAGAAAACAAGATAAATACATGCATAATATATGCCATTATGTTGATGCATAGATATACATATTTAATATTTTCTTTATTAAAAATATTTTGATGTTCAAATTCAAATTCAATATTTATGATATTAATAATTTGCTTTCTGCAAGGCATTGTTGGAGGTAACATGTACAATCTGACATGTATTTATTACTAAAAATGACATGAAGCAAATTTCATACCAAGAACAACAGCAACATTATGACTTCTATCACCCTATTTGTACTAGATTTTACAGCATCATGAACACATGCAATCAAATTTTATGAAAAGTCGCGAAAAAAGTAGGTTCAGTACTAATTTTAACTCCATTTTACAGAAGTAGCAACTAGAATGATTTCCCAAGTTCACGTGATTAGGAAGTGGTGGAGCTAAGACATGAACACTTACCTTCTGAACAAAAATTCTATGCTTTTTCCATGGTACCACACAATTGGTCAAATGACAACATGCAAAGTCATTGAGTGCTTGAAGAGACACCAATTAGTACTTTAGCTATTCAGAGGTAAGGAAAAGAATCACTGTGGGATGAACAGGTGGGCATACAACATTTAAGGAGGCCCTCACATGCTGGCCCTGAACTTGACAGTTAGTGCCTCTGGGCCTGTAAAATGGGTAGATTTGGAAAGAGAGAAAGAAGAGAAAACAACCCAGGGCAAAAGCATACACACAGCATGGGAAGGGTGGAGAACATATAAACCTGTTTAAATGGAATGGAGGATTCAAAGAGGGAATGAGAAGTTTCCACTAGGAAGTAATGAGATTGAAAATCTAAGTTCAAGCCACATTGGAGCAGGTCTTGAATACAAGGGAAGAAGATTAATCTAGGGCAGTCAAAAGAACTTTCCGCTATGATGGGAATCTTCCTTCTGAGCTATAGAACATGGTAGTCACTGGACACACATGACTGACTATTGAACACTTAAAACATCGCTAGTGCAACTGAGAAATTGACTTTTAAATGTTAAGTAACTTTAACTAACTTAAATGTAAATAGCCACATGTAGCTGATAGTTTCTGTTTTAGATAGCATGGCATCTAGATCATTCTCGGAGGGGAGTCACTTAACTGGGATTGGTCAAATGAAGAGTGTTTCAGTGAATTAAAGTGACTGTGCTATATTTTTCTCCCAGGAAACATGGAAAACAGTTTGGTCAAGATTATTTATATCAATTCAGATTTGAACAGGCAAAGGCCTCAAATAGGCAGGGAAGATGGTGTAAATAGAATAGGAGAAATTATAAAGTAGCTTATTGTACTTGAGTGCTTACTAGATGTAAGACACCAGTTTTCTTGCCTGAGGGACAATTAAATAATTGGAAAAAATAGGTTAATAAGTATAGGCAGATGGCTTTGAGACAATTTGATCTTTTTAAAGCATCCACGTAGCATCTAGTGGAGGATCCACTGAATGTCAGTGAAAGAAGTGTGTGCTTTAAAATGCAGTAGGTGGGGCACTCAGAGTGTCTGTTTGGCATGTTTAGGAGATGGTTTGTAGTAAAAGTTTATAACGTGTAAAGCTAACATTCCAATCCAGACTGTCCTTACTTCAAGTAGAGTGCTTGTTTAAGTGCACCATTGTTTTCTATGAGGGGGGACCAAAAAATACCAAGAATTATTTTTGGAGGGCAGGCCTCTTGTAGGACAGGATTCACCTGCTAGGTGAGTGTGCTAGGAACCCATCAGTGTCAGCGTACCAGCTAGCATTGTTGGTAGAGGTTGAGTTCAGCTTCACTGAATTTTTTTTTAGCTTCTTTAAATGTGGTTGCCCAATTCATGATAGATGATTTGTGAGTACATCTGCCCATACCATACTGAGTGTTCAGCAGTTTTTTGTTTGTTTTTGTTTTTGTTTTTGAGTTGGAGTCTCACTCTGTCGCCCAGACTAGAGTGCAGTGGCCGCTCCAGGCCACCGCAGCCTCAACCTGCTGGGCTCCGGCGATCCTTCCGCCTCAGCCTTCCGAGTAGCCGGAATTACAGGTGCACGCTACCACGCCCGGCTAATTTTTTGATTTATTGTAGAGATGAGGTCTCGCCTGC
>NW_007245102.1:732939-775597 GCF_000164805.1 Carlito syrichta
CTCGCCTGCCCAGGCGGGTCTCGAACCCACGGGCTCAGTCAATCCACTCACCTCAGCCTCCCAAAGGCGCGGGATTACAGGCTGAGCCACTGAGCCCGGTTGTTCAGCAGTTCTTAAATGAAAATGGCATGATCCTCACTCCCCATCCTCCCTATTCACTTAACCCAGAATGACTTTTTTGTTTGTTTGTTTCCCAGGATGAAAAAAGCCTCAAAGGGAAACATTTTGCCAACATGTAAGAGGTGAAACAAAAAATGGCAGAAGCACTAAAAGGCATCAAAATTGATGAGTTCAAAACAGTTTTGAGCAGTGGAAAAAGCATCTTGATAGGTGTATTGCATCAGACGGAGAGTACTTTGGAGGGAACTGAAGTTAAAGCAAGTAAGAATAAAGACACAATTTTTAATAAATAAATTTCAGTTTTGGGGGGTTCCCCCTCATATACTCTGAAAGAACATGAAAAATAAGGGAAAAAAGAAAAAAACAAATAATAGGGAGCCTTACAAGAGAAGCAGCCTCGGTGCATATCAGCCTTACATCAATGGAGAGATAAAATCAAATCTTGAAGCTGTGGCTTTCATATTATGACCTTTATCTGTTTGATCTACAGTTGAGTGAAATCTAGCCTTGTTTCCTGTGGTATTAAATTCAGTTAGTGTTGGTTGAACAATATACTTGTACAAAGCACTATAGTAGGCACCAGTATTGCTATAGAGAATAATTCTACACCCTGAGAAAGACTACAGTCTTCCTGGGGCTCAAGGAAGGAACATGAATAATTGTACTGCAGTGAAGAATGTATTGAGGTATATTGTTTTTCTTGAGTCCAAATGAGGAAAGAAAAGATGACAATTTATGAAATGTGCTAGGCATGGGTTTATGGGGGAAAATGATAATCTTACAATTGACATAGAAGGAGAGTCAAGGCCCTTTCTGATGTAGACAAGGTGTCAAGGATATTTCAAGTGCCAGATTAATTGTGAGTAACATTATTGCAGTGGGTCTGTGAAGTGGGTTTAAGGAAACCATTTTGGAGGAAAGTTTAAGCTGGTAATGTATGTTGAAAATCATACCATAGACAGTCTTGAACATTAGATGTATTCATTCAACAATTATTTATAGAACATTCACTAGATGCTGAGAATTATCTTAGACAGCAATGACTAAGATGTGTTCTCTATCAAGAAGCTTGGATTGAGGGAGAAAGAGACAGCAAATAAAAATAATGAGATAATCATATAGTTTTAATTGTGGTAAGTTCTTTGGGATTTTGTTTGTATGTTTGTTTTTAGGAAATTAAAGATGATGCTTAAGTATGAAACAGGGACGCCTGGCACTCTCAAAGGAGTCCATGAAGGCTTAACTGAAGAAGTGACTTTTAAGAAGTAAGACCTGGAAAATGTGGTATTAATTGAACAAAAAGAGCTTGGACAGTTGGCAAGGGGAGGAGGGACACAGGGATTGTCCTGGGCATGTTCAGATGTCCTGGGGCAGAAATAAGCTTGCTTAGTCCAAGACCTGAAAGAAAGTCAGTTTGGCTGTTGTGTGGTAGTGATGGGGAAGGTATTAAGAGAAGGGGATGAGGAAGCAGGTTGGGACCAGACTGGGGACAGACCATGAAGGGCTGTGGCCCACTCAGTGCATGTTGATCGTTTCTAAAAGAGTAGTGGAAGGCGTCAAATGATTTCTAAAAGGGGATCATACGAGGTTAAAGAGGCTGCATGAGGAGCAGTTTTTATTTGCAAATGTTGTAATCCACTTTAACTAGTTTAAATGGAAGAAAAAAGTATTAAAGATATGAACTTGTTTAAACAGGATACTGATATGAAAGACAGAGTAGCTAAAAATGAAAGCAAAATGACTGAATCCTATTAAGATGAGAGAATTAGGTTACACATCTGGGGATAGAGGGAGACTCCATTCAAGACTCAGTTGCCACTCCTGCCCCTACAAAAAGGACTTCTTAGGCTGAATTCAACACTGATGCTGATGCTGACTGTGGATCTTCAACCTGAGCTGTGTCTAAATTGTGGGTGCTTCTCCAAAGAGCCTTCCTACTTTATGTCATGGCCTTCTAATTTAAAATCCCCAGGGTTTTGTTGGATGGATCACATATCTTCTGTCTCGAGGAAGCATGGAATTTTAAGATTGGAAGTTTCTCAAATATAAAGACAGCATTTAAAGTCCCTAGGTCACTAAGATGTGTAGTGTTCACAGAAGAGGCTATACTTCATTTTATAGAAGTCTCTAAAATTTTTGAGTAAAAGAGACTCATGATTAAAGCTGCATTTTAGGAAAATAAATCTAGCCATCCTATGTAGCCTAGTGGGTGTGAAATCTGTTAGGTAGCTTTTACAATGTTTTAAAGAAGCAGAAAGTAGTTTAAGTAGACAATTGGCAATAGAAAAAAGACATATATGAGGAACATTCTGGGCAAGAGTATCCACATCACATGTTTAATATGGGAAATATCTTAAATGATTCTCAATTTCCAAACTGGGATGACGAAAATAGGGGATTAGGAAAAAGAAATTCTGACTCTTTAAAAAAATTATTTTTTGAGATGTTCTTGGCATAGCCAAGATCTTAGGAAGGAGATCAGGACAGATAGACATTGCGATTGATTGGAAGGGTAGAGGAGGCACCCCTTCATTGGTGTTGAAGTCCATTTCATGGAAGCTCTAATGCTTTGCTTAGAGTCTCTGACACCTCCCTTACTTGGCTCTGAGCATGCGGGCAGTAGATGTGGCTTGTAAATGTAGGAAAAATCAACTTGGTACACTTGGTCATGTTTGGTCCTTTTTCATCTTTAGAAGGCAGGATGAAAGCCACTTCTACAACTACTAGTACTTATGCTGGAGCAGTCTCTGCAGGAGGGAGGAGATTGGGAATGAGAGCATTTGGAAAAACAGTGTCAAGATCTTGCTCTTTTTTTTTTTTTTTTAAATGTGGAAGCATTGAAAAATGGAACAAGAATAAATATACAGATTGAGGGACAGAGCCTAGGCTGTTGCCAGAGCATAGGATTTGGGGCTTTGAATGTTATAAGTGCTGGGCAGGATGTTCTGATATTGGTAGTTTTTGAAAGCTTGTGTGGATGAGGTTTAAACTTCTGCAACCTCAACAAAAGCTTACAACTCTGAGTCAAAGGTGTTTGACTTTGGTGAGTAACCTCAGATTATAATCACTTTGTACACAGCTAGGTGGGATATTTCTACAGAGGTGGCAACCTCAGGAAACAAGGGCCTTAAAAAGGGTGTTCAGATTTCAGCAAGGGTGGTGAAGATCCATGCAGGAAGTTCACCAAAGGTCTGAGGACTTTTTAGATTGTGTCAGAGGACTTGGCCAAGCAGATTTTGGTAAACTGATGATGATGGCTTTAGCAGTTTCAGTATCACAGAATACTGCACAGGAACCCCACAGCCTGGCGTTAAATGCTAAATGGAAGTGTGCAGAGGCAGCTACCTAGTTTCAACCTATTTCTCTTCTTGCAGGGTGCAGTGAGATCTCGCTTCTCAGTCTCTTCTGCAGTGAGCTGGTTCACATGATTGAATTTTCGCTGGTAGCTTTTGAATGACAATGAGGGTGTGCCCTTTTCAGGCCTGGCTTATATATATAAACCTTCCTCAGGCCACCCTCTATGCTTTATTCTCTCCACCAGCTGAGTTAGTTGGTCAAGAAGAACTTGGAAATCAGCATGGAAGACAGTGAGATTAAAGAGAGTATTAAAATTAAGAAGTGTTATATGCATGTTGATCTTGCTTACCCTCAACAATAAATGCTTAGGATTTAATTTAACATCTTGCTGGTAGAATTCTTTCTTTCTCTTTCTTTCTTTATCTCTCTCTCTCCCCTTTTTTCCTTCCTTCTTTTCTTCCTTCCTTCCTTCTTTCCTTTCTTCTTTTCTTCCATCCTCTCTCTCTCTTTCTTTTTTTTCATAAAGACATATTCTCACTCTGTCACCCATGGGAGACTGAGGCAGAAGGATCCCTTGAGCCCAGGGATTTGAGGTTGCTGTGAAATTTCTTCAAGTTGAGATTAAGTTCATAAATTATAAATTATAGGGAGATTAGGCTGACTTGCATCCTAATGAGATTAGAAACAAGCAGAATGTCTGCTTCTCCCCTCTCCTTCACTCAAATATCAAGGAATTTCTGCTGTATATATTTTTTAATATTGCTGAGTACTGAGTTTCTAATTTTACCTAAGATAAAAATTGTTCTAAGATCTGGGACTATATTACCTGAAAAAACTACCTGGTATGAGGCCAGTGCTATAATAATCCTGGCTGTCTGGATACCTTTACTATGAGGCAAAAAATATTAGACCACGATAAGATGTTGCTACATGCCTAAAAATAGAGAAAGTGAAAAAGACTGGCACATGTTGGTGGGCATGTGGAGAGACCAGAACTCTCAATGTTGTTTCAAGAGTATAAAATGATACATCTATGTGGTGGTTTCTTGTAAAATTAAATATGTTTCTGCCCTATGACCCAGGAATCCTACTCTTAGGTCTTTGTCCAAGAAAAATACAAATACAGTCACAAAAATACTTGCAAGATCATGTTATATATATATTCATAACCTCCAAGAAGCTGTTTAAAGTGCAGGCATCCATCAATAAGAGAAAATGGTTTTGAAAAACGGTTATATTCATGCAGTGGAATACCATTCAGTAATAAGACGAATGAGCTATTGATGCACATGACAACATTGATGAATGTCCTAGATGCTATGCTGAATGGAAGACACAGGCTGCTTAAGAGTGCACACTCTATGATTCTATGAATATGTGTTTCTAGATCAGGCCTGTGGGAAGAGAAATCAGAACAATGACTATTTTTTTTATTTTAAAATTGTGGGGT
Source organism: Carlito syrichta (assembly GCF_000164805.1). Lineage (NCBI taxonomy): Eukaryota > Metazoa > Chordata > Mammalia > Primates > Tarsiidae > Carlito > Carlito syrichta. The sequence goes on from NW_007245102.1 coordinate 737,807, forward strand.
ACAATTCAGGGTTAGGTATGCAAATATTCATTGTGCAGGTACCCTTGTTGATGAGGTGTGCCCCCCTTCCCCAGGCAGATATCGACTACTGTCAATCCCATCTCTCCACTCCCCTTCCCCCGCAGTTTCCAGCTACTGTCAATCCTTTTCTTATAGTATTACGGTAGTTGTTCAAGGTCCACTTATGAGTGAGAACATATGATACTTTGTTTCTGTGAAAGATCACTCAGTATTATAAACTCTAATTACATCCAAGTTGCTGCGAAGTTCATGATTTTGTTCTTTATGGCTGTGTAATATCCCATCGTGTATATGGACCACATTTTTTTAATCCAGTCCTCTTATTATGGGCAGCACGGTTGGTTCCATGTTCTTGCTATTGTGAACAATGTTGTGATAAACATACATGTGCAGGTATCTTTTTTATGGAGTGATTTGAGTTCTTCTGGTTATATTCCCAGTAGGGGAATTGTGGGGTCATATGGAAGGTCGATTTTTACATCTTTTAGTAATTGCCACACTGATTTCCACAGAGGTTGTACAAGGTTACACTCCCACCAACAGTGTAGAAGTGTTCGCTTTTGTTCGCTTTTCACCACATCCTCTCCAGCATCTGTTATTTTTTGAGTTATTGATAATGGTCATTCTGACTGGAGTTAGATAGTATCTCAGTGTTGTTTTAAACTGCATCTCCTTGATGACTAGTGAGGCTGAACATTTTTTCATGTATCTGTTGGCTGCTTGTATATCTTCTTTTGAGAAGTGTCCATTCATATCTTTTCCCCACTTTGTAATGGGGCTGTTTGGTTTTTTCTTTTCAGCACATTTGAGTTCCTTATATATCCTTGATGTTAGGCCTTTGTCAGACATGGAGTTGGCAAATATTTTTTCCCAGTCTGTGGGCTGTCTCCCTGCTCTCTTGATGGTATCTTTGACTTTTCAGAAGCTTGTCAGTTTAATGAGGTCCCACTTGTCTATCTTATCTCTTATGGCATGGGCACTTTGGGTTTTGATCAGGAATTGATTACCAGTTCCAACTTCTATAAGGGTGTCTCCTGTGTTTTCTAAGGTTCTTATAGTTTGAGGTTTTACATTTAGATCTCTGATCCATTTGGAGTTAATTTTTGAGTATGAGGATAGGTAGGGGTCCTGTTTCAATTTTCTGCATGTGATCGGCCAGTTTTCCCAGCACTATTTACTGAATAGGTTCTCCTCTCCCCAGTTTTGGGTGGTGGAGGATTTGTTGAAGAAGAGTTGGTTGAGAAATTGAGGTTTTGCTTCTGGAATCTCAATTCTATTCCATTGGTCTATATACCTGTTCTTTTACCAATACCAGGCTGTTTTGATTATTGTAACTTTATAATAAAGTTTAAAGTCTGAGTGTGATACCTCCTGCTTTGTTTTTGTTGTTGTTGTTGTTGTTGTTTTGTTTGCTGAGGATTGTTTTGGCTATTCTTGGTCATATGAATTCCTGTACTGTTTTTTTCTAGGTCTGAGAAGAACAATGCTAGTAATTTGATGGATATTGTGTTAAATCTGTAGATTGCCTTAGGTAGAATGAACATCTTAACAATGTTGATTCTTCCAATCCATGAGCATGGAATATTTTTCCACTTGTTTTTGTCATCTTTTATTTATTTGAGCAGTGTTTTGTTGTTTTCATTGTAAAGGTCTTTCACATCTCTCATTAGGAAGGTGCCAAGGTATTTCTTTTGTGTGTGTGTGTGGCTATGGTGAATGGAATTGTGCTTTTTATTTGGGTTTTTTCTGTTTGTTTATTATTCGTGTATAGATATGCAATTGTCTTTTGCACATTTATTTTATACCCTGAAACTTTGCCAAAGTCCTTTATCAGCACAAGGAGGTTTTTGACAGATTCTTTTGGGTTTTCAAAGTATATAATTATGTCGTCTGCAAAGATAGATAACTTGACTTCCTCTTTTCCTATTTGGATACCCCTGATCACCTTCTCTTCTCTGATTGCTCTAGCTAGGACATCCAAAACTATTTTGAACAGGAGGAATGAAAGTGGGCATCCTTGTCTTGTTCCAGTTTTCAGGGGAAGCGGTTCCCATTTTTGTCTGTTTAGGAGTATGCTGGCTGTGGGTTTTTTATAGATGGTTCTTATTTTTGAGGTATGTTCCACCTATGCCTAGATGTTGAAGGGTTTTTATCAAGAAGGGGTGCTGGATTTTACCAAAAGCTTTTTCTGCATCTAATGATATAATCATGTGGCTTTATTTTTACGCAATGGTCACTTCTTGCTGGACAGGGATTCCTTAGGAAGTGGCACAAGGAATTTTCTGAAATGACACAAATTTCCTACTTCTTAATGCAGGTGTAATTGTCTACCTTTGTCAAAATTGGTTGAACTATGCACTTAAGATCTGTACACTTCATCATTTGTGAATCCCATCTGCATGAAAACATAAATAATGGATTAAATAACCTCTCCTTCAAAAAGTGAGGCATAAAATTCTGAGATGTGAAAGAGCCACACCCATCCTACCAAGCAATCATCAGGCATGAACTGCTAAATGAGTCTTGGCTCTACCGGGGCATGGTCATGGAGAGTGTTTCCTGCCAAGGCTGCAAAGAATGGGAAATACAGATAATGAAATTTGGATTTTTTTTTCCTGAGAACTTTAATACATGTAGAATTCTATTTTAATTTTAATTCCATTGGATTTGAAGTTGCATTTACTTGTTAGCTTCTTTCTGGGAAACTGATGACATCAGAGAGCTACTATTCATCTTTGGAATATCTGTATTTTGGAGTTGCTCTTTTTATTGGAAAGTCTTTATTTTTTTATCATGTCAATCTCCAAAAAGTCTTGAAATACACTGTCACTGTTCATTGCTAGTGTGTAATCACTACTGGAATAAACATAAGATTGTCAAGGGATGAGATTGTGTGCTGTTCATTTTGAGTGCCTAATGTGATTCTTTTAATTTTATTGGAGAACCCTTGTCATACTAGGTTGTACAATATGGCTGGACATCATTTGAGTTTGGAAAAAACAGAAGGTATAGAACCTTCTGATCAAATTTTTCCTGCCTTCTGAGGTCCTCGGAGGGAACTCAAAATGCAGAGATTTTCCATGGTACCCATTGGTGGTGAGTGGGCAGGAATTGTGAGGTCCATTTGGCCAACCCATTAGTCCCCAGGTAAAAATCTGCATCCTCCTTCTTAACCTTACAATATCAAAGTGATTTTGTTCTCCATCTGCTGACTCATATCTCAATTCAGACTTTGGGTAAAGTGAGGAGGTGGATATTTCTTTAGAGCTGATGTTTAAAATCAGTCATATTAAACTGTCCATGGGGGGAAAAAATAAACAGAGAAAAACACAGTGGACCGAGAAAGAATTGTTAAAGTATGTACAAAGAATCTGAAATAATTAAAAGGGTCAGTAAATTAAACAGAGAATAAGTGACTGAGGGGTAAGAGAAACTTCAGGAGGGGAGAGACAGCCACAGAGAAGCTTTCAGAAGATGGAAACAGCCAGATTCAATGATGCAGAGGTCTAAGAGGACAAACAAGAGAGGCAATTTTGTGTTCTGATATCCATTCAATTACAAAACACATAGCAATCTCCAAAAAGCCTTGGGATTCACTATCATTGTGCATTTCTAGCCTGCAATCATTATTGGAATGAACATAAGTTCCTCAAGGGATAAGAGGGTGCACTGCTCATTTAGAGGGCTTATCCCCCAGTTGGCATTGAGTAATGTATATGTGCAATAAATGGTTTTATTTTTCCTCATCACAATCTTGAATAGAGATTTTTTTTTTCTTATTCTTATTTTACAGGTAAAGAAGCAAAATGCTCGGCCAGGTTCATCAATTTGAATGAATGGCAGAGGCAATCTCCTGATAATGGTTCCACTGCTGTGTTCCATGGCAGGAAGACATGAAAATTTCACCTTTTTCTCTGCCTTCACATCTATGTCCAAATGTCAATTTCTTGACAAAGCAACCCTTGACCATTCCATTAAAAATTACACTTCCTCTCCAACCACTCACCCTGTTCTATATCTCTTCATCGCACTTATTACCTTCTAATATGGTATAAAATTAACTCAATACTTGATTTCTTTCTAATTTACTTGATCCAGAAGGTGAGCTACAGTAGAAATATTTTTCTCTCTTTTGTTCACAGACATATTCCAGATGCTTTAAAGAGTGACTGGAATTAAGTAGATGTTTGAAATATATATATGTAGTTGAATGAAGCAAAGGTTGTAGCTCTTTGGAAGTATAAGAAAATAAAACAACACATTTTTTGGTCATAAAGTTTCACTGTGTTTTAGAAAATATGAAACTCTCACTTTTTTTACCTTTCAATATGATAGACTCTCTAAACCTGATCAAATAGTAAAACATTAGTAATATCACTAATTTAGTGTAAGTTATGTAGCACACTGAGCCATTTGGTGAAAAATGACTCTTAAACATAATATATGTTAACATATGTAAAGTGGATAGTGACTGATTTTCAAAACATTATTCATACATGTGTGACTTTAATTAGGAAGCTATAATAGATACATTATGAATTTTCATGAAGAAAAAAGCCAGCATCTGGACTTGAGATTCTGCACAAAGAAAATTCTGGGTGTCTTCCTCCTTTTCTGGAGTCTATAAAACCTAAATTTCCTTCAGCCAGAATTTTCTCAGAAAAAGCAAAATATAACTTTAAACTATAAAGTCAATAAACTTTCTTCACTAATTTTAACATTGGTAATTCAAAGCTTGTAAAAAAGGATCACAATTCCATATTTTTTAATTTTCTCACAGAGCTGTAACATAAAAATATGTCCTATAAATTATTTGTTAGTACATGTATTTTTAAAGATATGCATTTGTTACCAGTAAAATTGTCTGAAGATGTTCATTTTTGTTGTTTCTGTTAAAATATTATTATTGTAAATCTTCTGAGATATAAGTGTTTAATATTGTCAAAAATATTTCAAAATTTAAAGAAAATATTTCAAGACATTATAATTTTATATTAAACCCTCATAAAGAATTTTCTTTCAGGTGCAAACAGATTTTGCCATCTTAGAAATGTACATAAAAGCAATAACTATTTTTAATTTATTAACATTTCTACTTAGCTCCTAGAACACTTACATATTACATAATAATTACTAAGTGTCTTGTAATTGTATCCTTAATTCATCATCTCTCCCCAAAATTTTATATTTCCTGGAAGATAATAAATAACTAGAGTAATCATTCTTCCTCCGTCTCTTATTAAACATTAAATAGGCATTCAAAAATGTTTGATTGATTTAATAATTGGAAATTTGATTGTTACACTTGTTCAATACAAATAGCTATACATACTTATACAAAAAGTTTGAGTTATTATCCTTTTTTTTTTTTTTGAATTGGGTTCTCTCTCCCAGCCTGGAGGGCAGGAGTAAGTTCACAGCTCCTCACATTCTCAACTTCCCGGGCTCAGGCAATGAATCCTTCCACCTCAGCCTCCTGAGTAGCCTCACCATGCCTGGCTAATTTTTTGATTTTTTGGTAGAGACGAGGTCTTGCTATGTTGCCCAGGCTTGTCTCAAACATCTGGAATCAACCAATCTTCCCGCCTCAGCCTCCCAAAGTACTGGGATTACAGTCATGAGCCACTGTTTCCAGCTCATTCTTTAAGCCAAGTAAATAATTGTTCTAAGAAGTCAAAAATCTTTATTTTTTCCCTTTTTTGTAAAATATTAAATAATTCAATCTTGAATCTTTGCAAAATTGCTAAACGAGTACATATGGTTTTGATCATTCAAAAAATATATACATATAGACATTCATATATATGTATCCAAATATTTGCTATGTACTGTTAGATACATTAGCACTTTTTTTCACATCTGTTAAAACTATCATTATCTTCACATTATAGCTGAGAAAACCGAGGCTTAGAGAAGTATAATTATTGAGGTCTTACTGTCAGTAACAATCAAAGTAGAGCTATAAATGCAAATCTTTAGAAGGCAAATTTCATTATCTTTTCAAAGTAACACAGTTGATTCTACACATGCATATTCCACATCCAAACCAACAGGTATTACTGGTATAGATTAAGTGCTTAAATCACATACTGGAGCATATTACATAATACATAGCATAATACATAGTGGAGCCTCCAAGCATAGGTAAGAACCTGCAAGTGGATTCCTAGGAGTGCACACCCAGTACAGGACTGGTTTTCTTGACTTGACATTGCATATACACGTCAAGTAAAAGAGAATTGCATTCTAGCCCTTTTTAGTGTAGCTCCTACTCAGGACAGAAAAAATGTGATTATATTTTATAATGACAGGAAAGATCAGATAATCTCAGTTCCTGATACACGTTGCATTCACATTTAATCAATTTACTACCATGGTCTACAAATTAGTAATGCTTATATTTATTGCTTAGTAATGCAAAATTTATCTCATAGCCTAAGTTCAACTCTATACTTTTTGGGGTTATTCAATGTTTGCCATGGGTTTGGCATATGGTAGATATTGAAATATTTACTTTACTGGGTTAAGACCATATGGCAGATTTTCTTTGAAACTACAGCTACTGTGTCAGTTAAAATGCTCCATCCAAACCACTGTGAATTATTGTTGATTATAAATCAGCTTTCATCCAGGTTGTTCAAGAACATGTTTCCTTCTGCTCTTTGGCATCTCTAATGTTATTGTCCCTCCAGGAATTAGGAAAATCAGGTTGAATGCTTAGTTTCATATATTCTCTTCATAAGTAGCCTCTGTAATAAATGCCAGAGCTTAAAGTTTCACAAACCTCTCCATACATCACAGGATTGATGATAGAAGACTCTAGAATTTTTATTAATTATTGCAAATCAAAATAGAAAACACCCACTTCCATGGATGCTTTCTTCCTGACCATGAAGACCACCAGTGTAGGATGCATCTTTCTGGTAAAGCTACTAATCTTTGTCTCATCTTCTTCAATTCTGAGTAAATAAGCACCAAGTGGGGTCTGGTTTATGTTACTGGAATAGGACAATGCCTCCAATCTGCAATCTTCTATTTTGTTTCCTCTGTTCGAAGACCAATTTCAATTTTAACTTGCCTGTTGTCTTTTTTCTGTCAGTACAAAGCTGTTTTGATTACAAGAGGGCTAAAGGTGGAGGTTTTATGTGTGTGTGTGTGTGTGTGTGTGTGTGTGTGTGTGTGTGTGTATGAAGGAGGTGGGATGGTAGGGGAACAGGAGACTGCATCCATGGACTGCATTTGTTAATCTGCTTATAAACCTAACAGATTTTTCATCTGAAATTTGGCCAATGTTAATTGTACACACTGAATTCATGCTGGGAAAATCTCCTTGGGGGGAAAAAAAAGACAGAAAGCACAGCCGGTCTGTTATGTAAGATGTTTATTTTCATCCAATCCAACCCACCATAGGCAGAACAGAAAATAGGCCAGTGCCTCTGACCAGTGACATCACCTCATCATCAGGGGCGAGCAGGGAAGGCTGATCACCATGTTGTTAGCAAAGCGGATAATTTCCTTCCACAATAATTTTCTTGTGGAAACCTTTATTTCTGGAGATAGTGAGCTCATCTCCCTTTGATATTTATTTCTTCAGATTCTGCAATAACAGTGAAGCTACCTGGGTTTCAGTTCTTGTCCAAGGCACATGCACATTTATTTGGGTACTTTTCCTCCAGGATTTCAAACTTTAAAGAATTGGATCATTTTAGCAGAACATTGACCATCCTAAGGAAATTGTGGAGGGAGGATAAACAATTATCCTGATACTAAATTCTGTGCTGTATTTAATGTTGCACTGGGTAATTGTAGAATGTCTCCCTTTCTTAGGCTGTTTCGTATATATGTTTGAGTAGTGGGGTATTGTGTTTATCTCATGAATACTAAGAATTAAGTGCATAGTTTTAAAAATGTGTTACAAGCAGGTCATTATCTATGTGGCAGTATTGACATTTTTGAAATATATAAGTAGTGAGGTGGGAAAATTGTATGTATGCATGTAGTTTTAAAAAATTTTTCCTATTAACTCAAAATGAAAGAGAAACTAAAAACAGATCCTGTTTATTATAGAAGCTGATTCAGATACTTAAAAAATATACCACAATAAATTTAACCATTCTGTGGTTGTGTTTATGACAGCTTTTGCAAAATGACTCCTTCCTGTTAAGGCACAATCTTCAGGATTATTCTAATTCAGCTACTTTTCTATAAATACTCTATTTGCCTATTCTTGTTTCATTCTCCCTCTAGAGGAAATCAGTAGGTATTACAATTCAAACTTAAAATCTAACATACCAGCAGGTCTAATTTAAACACGGTACAATCATGCAAATAATTCCTTGACTTAATTTATATTCAACTTAACTCATTCTTGGAAGCCATTTTCTTAAGCAGTTCTGAATTTTCAGCACCTTTTCCTTTAAACCAGAGTGTCAGTATCTTAAATATTTTTTTCTTTTCTTTCTTCCTTCCTTTTTCATTCTTTCTCTCTCTCTCTCTCCCTTTGTTTTTTTAACAATACTAAAATCTTAACTCCGGTGAGGGGCAGTTTCATTAGGAAAGATGGATGTATAGAAAAGCTTAGAATTTCAGTTTCTAGTATAATGAGTAGTGTGCATTTGTGACTCCTTGTGTCCGATTAATGTGTTCTGGGATTCATATTGCATCTGCTCTGCAGTCTTTGGGGACACTGGAGGCCATTTATTATTGTATAAATTAAATATCACAATAAAAAGTGGTCCAGTAATCTTAAGATATGGCACTCAAGCATTACAATTTGAACAAAAATATTCTAGACATTCATCCTAAGGACAGACATAGAAAAGAGCTGCCTTCTCTGTTTTCCAGTGACATGAAAGGCTTGATTTTGGATTGCTGCCTAATCACTCAGAATCTATTTCACTGTCATTAAAATGGGAATAAATATATATCCTTCCAGTAGTGTGAGGATCAAATAAGATGTGCAAAGTGCCCAACATGTGACTGACTCAGTACATTCTTTTTCTCTTCTATTGTTGTAAAAAAATTTTCTCTAGTGGGAGCTGAGAAGTGAAAAAATAAAAATTAGCAAAATCTTTCCAGGGATTCCCTCGTTTCTTCATTTATTTTCTTCCATGCTCTATACTTGCAATTTCGAAGTCAGGATGTAATTTCAGAGTCTTCAAAATACTGTTCCAGGATCCTTGTAGAAATCCTAGTAGTAGGCAGACAGTCTGGAAAAATAGAAATCCATGATCTTGTGTCTCATGTGGGTTTGTGTTTGCCATGAGAAATAGGAGGAAAAGGAGGACCAGGTAGTTCTTTATGTCTTGATCTAGAAAGAAGTTCAACATATAATTTTTTAAAAAAATCAAGATATAGTAGAGGGTAAGAATGTGTATTCTATTTGCATTTTAAAAGTCTAAAATATTATTCATAAAATAGTTTGCAGGAAGGTAGGATTAGGGAGAACTTTGGAAAATTTTTTCTCTATATTTTTTGCATAGATAATACATATGGTAAAATTTCACACAGTGGGAAGTAAATTTTTCTTCTATCTTTGAACTCTAGTACCTTAGTTTCCCTCCCAAAGACACCTACTGTCTACAGTTTATTTTATCATTTTCTTAAGATTTTTCTAGGCATTTTATACACACACACACACACACACACACACACACACACACACACACACACCCCAGGGGTGCCAAAAAAAGTATACACATTTTAAGAGATGTTAAGAGACATTCGCTGTAATCAGAAGTGTCAGGACGCTGAGGGTAAAATCTTTTAACATCTCTTAAAATGTGTATAGTTTGAGCATCTCTTGTAATTGTAGAAGCCAAAAGTAACTTGTATTCATCATTTGTTATTGGTATATACTGAGTATTACATTTTTACTAGTTTTTTTCTTTCTTAAAATATGTATACATTTTGGCACCGTGTGTGTGTGTGTACACACTCATATATATACACATATGTGTATATATGATTCTTTTTATTTGTGGTAGTCATGATCTTTATGTCTCCATGAACACTGAGTTAGCCACTATTGTACCAATGTTCCTATGGGAAATACACAGTTAGGTTCCTTAAAGTCTCTGGTCACAACAATGTCATCAACTGACCAATTCACAACTTTGTTTTATGGGTGTTTCTGTTTAAACTCATCTTATTTATGAGTCAAAAACATTGAACTCACAGCCACTAGTACTGTAACTCATGCCTGGACAAAGTTTCTCTAACACACATTTTCTCCATAGGGTACATCATGACCTTCTTGTGCTTAGTAACGTGAGGCAGCCCTGCAGCACTATGTTTGGGGGAAATTTTAAACTGCAAAATGGCCAACTTTTTTGTTGGTACTCAACAGATTGAAAAGAACACTAATTCATAGTATGCAAGTTGAAACAAGAAGGCAGCGCATCAACTTGTTTAACCTAGAAAGTTCTTCAAGTATTGATTTAGGAGTTAAAAACAATTTATAGCAAGTAAATGAACTCATAAATAGTGAGGATTAACTGTACATATATTTGTGTGTGTACGCATATACATACATATATCTTTTTCATGTCACATGAGCAATACATTATATATACTGCCTGATCATTGTTTTACAGTATTGCTCAGAGGACTGAGCGTGGACTATGATATCAGACTGTATAGGATCAGATTCTGACATTACCCTTTCTTTACTCACTGTGTTACCAGGCTATCTAACTTTTCTACACCTCTGTTTACTCATCTGTAATATGGGAATTATACGACTATTTACTTAGTGAAGTTGTTGTGAGGATCAATTAAGTTAATATACAAGAAGCATTTAGAATGTGTCCGACACATAAATATTGTGCTTGTCTTTGCCATATCATCATTTAAGAGCATATTTGGAGATTATTTCTTATTGGCCCATGTAGCATGTTCTCACCAATTTTTAAAACAACATAGCATTACATTGTAGGATGTATCATAATGTTTCAACCTGGTGCGCACAGAGTAAATTTGGAGAACTTTCTGTCTTTTGCTTCAATGAACATCTTATAACACTTTTCCATGTACACATGTAGAAGCCTATCCTTAGGCCAAGGGGCTATGCAGTTTTAATTGTGATGCATATTACCACATTTCTCCCCCAAATTTTTTGTAATAATCATGTATAATAGGAGAAAGGTTATTTCCCTTCAATAGAAGAGAGAAAAGTGAATATTTGTTCTTACCTTTTGCACAAATGCAAAGATATTTTTTTCCTGCAGAAAGTTAAATAAATGAATACATTGTTTACTATGTAAGTGATTAAAATGATATTTAATGCCACTCAATTTTCTTAGGTTTATTAAGCAACAAAAGATTTGCAAATACTTTACCTACTTTATATAAATTCTGTCTAAGCTCTCTACTCCAGAAGATTGTATCAGTCCAATAAGATTTTATGTCTCAGTTAAGTAGGAGTAAACCTATTATTTCCTCTATTTGATACTTTACTTTAGTAAGCCTGCAATAGATTCACTTGATTATTAAATTATGGAGGAAATGAAATAGGAAGACTAGAATAACTGATACACCCCGTGTTTTAGAGGAACTAGCAATGGCAGTCGAAACTTGGAAAAATTACCCAATCTTGTTCAAAAGGATTATTTTTAATGTGAAGAGCACTGAAAACTTCCACAAAAATAATTCTAACATAAAGTAATCTCCCGGCATCTTCTATATTTCTGCCTGACTGGCGCCTTTCTGCCTCCCAAATCGTTGTAGGAAAGACATGATTGAGTTTTTGCTTCCTTTCTACAACTTCTTCAGAGCAGATTGAGTTTCCCTTCTCTTATTCTTTAGGAACAGTCATTAATCTCTCTACAAGCAATCACAAAAGTATCTGGAATTCTGATTATAGGCTGTAGAGACATTTACCACAAAGGACCGAACTGAGGTACATTTGCAGCAAGGGGAGGATGTCGTTGGAAGCTCTCTATGAGACTGAAAAAAGGTTCTAGAAAATAGTCTGAGTCACTCTTATTAGGGGAGTCAGGGAGGAGAGCAGCTGTGCAAAATTAGTACCGGTATCTTCCACTTTCCATTTTAAACTTTTCAAAAGATTTTTTTCTGGTCAATTCCTCTTGAGAAGGACAACCTAATCAGACATAATCTTTGCTTTTAGAGGTTACCATGGTGACTAGCCAGGGCAGACTATCTGCTCTCAGCATCATAAACACTCATTTTATGTGGTGCTAAATAAGCCTGTACACCATCAGAGTTGTGCTCTGAGTGATAAAACAAATAGAGAACATTGAAATGGTTCACAGAAATCAGAAATGATATTTTCCCATATTGATATTTCCTTTCTTTTTGCCCTTTCTCTATCCGTGCCATGTCTCTTTGAAGTATACATCAAGGCACACTACTTATTACAGGAAGCAAAATAGAGTGGATCTCTCTTTATTTTTTAAAGCAAATATGGACCAGGATAGTGAAAGATTTACTTACCACTATGTTCTGTTAAGTGAAAGACAATTTTACTTACTAAGGTTGCCAGACAACAGAGACTGTCAGAACCAATCAGAAGGCAGTACTACAGCTAAATGAATATGAAAACAATCACTAATTAGTAGAAGTGCAGTTGAGAAAACAATGCTTGCTAAATTTTTAGTCTTCTTAAACAAAGAGTGTATTTTTTAGAGCAGTTTTAATTTCACAGTAAGATTGAGTGGAAAACACAGAGTTCCCTTTTTTCAACCCCCCATCCCTGACAGACTCAAAAACCATCAATAGTCCCCACCAGAGTGGGACATTTGCTACAATTGATAAACCTGCATTAACACATCATTATCACCCAGGGTCCACAATTTACAATAGGGTTCACTGTTGGTGTTGTACATTCTATGTGTTCATCAGTCTAATATTATTCAGAGGAGTTTCTCGGCCCTAAAATCCTCTATGCTTCACTTACTTATTCCTTCCTCCTCCCTAACCTCTGGCAACCACCTATCTTTTTACTGTTCCTATAGTTTTGCCTTTTTCAGAATGTCTTACAATTGGAATCATACAGTATATAGCATTTCCAGATTGGTTTCTTTCATTTCATAATATGCATTTAAGACTTTTGCTATATTTTTTAAAAGGAAATCTTATTTTCTGCTTCTTTCATGTGATCATTTCAAAAGCTTTTGAACAAAGTGTAGTTTCCAACTTTGAAATCAGTTTTTCAGGTGGAGAAAAAAAAGGAGGGAATGGAAACACACACACACACACACACACACACACACACACACACACACACACGACAGAAAAAAACAAACACCATACACCACCACCAAAAGACAAGAAGGCAGGAGTATGACTGGCCTGGATTCTGGAATGTACAGGCTTTAGAAAAGTAGAAATGACTGACAGGTGTGTGTGTGGCAGGGGAGGACCTCTCACTGGTGGGTGAGGAAAGATGTATGAGAAGAATCCCTTAGTACAAACTACCTTTAATTGATGGACCCCTTAACGCACACAAATGTCATTGACCAGGGGTAACCCTCCACACCCCCACCCAAACTCACTCAGAGAGCAGAAGAACTTCCCAGAGTTGTGATTATTCTCTTTGCTGATAGGTTATGACTCAGTGCTAGGTCTGAAGTCCTCCAATCCCCTGATTAAAATTAATTGCTTTCTCAGTGCTCTCAAAGCTCTTTGTTTATGACTCCTGTGAAGAGATTAATCACTTTAGGTTTTCCATTACTGTTATTTATATTCTAGTCTTTCTTCTTTACTAGAATGCAAATTCCACTTGGACAGCATCTTGTTTTTCTTCAACTTTGTGTTATGCAAAGTACCTTACAAACAAATGCTTGGTAAGCATTGGTTAAATCAAACTGAACTAGAGTCTGTAGGTGCAGGACAGGAGTCCTCCTCTCCCAAAAAAAGGACATTTCTGGATGACAAGTGCCTTACAGATTTTATTGTGGTCTAGTGAAAAGGACAGCTATGATTGAAAAAACATGGGGTGAGGGTAAATATTTTGAGATATTCTTCTTTTCTTTTCCCTTAACTCTTCACAAGCATTTCTGGGTTGGGATTTACAAAAAAAAATCTATACACTTGGAAGAAAGAGTTTGAAGGGATAGAGGGATTATCTTGAAATAAACTAGCAAACAAAAAACAAGCCCCTAACAAATCTCCTTATAAAGAGAACTCTGAGTTGGCATGTGGGAGAAATGGGAAGTAAAATAGCAAAATCTATGTGTCCCCAACACAGAGGAAACCTGTACATTACAGAGTTGCTGGGAGGTCCACAAGACCCAGGGGCAAAAAAGCATATACAGTAAGATAAAAAATTACATGCCTGAATTCCAGCTCTGAACAGCAGGGAATCCCTGGATCTCTCTCAAGGGAGCCAGGCAGATGGGAATAACAGATGATTCAGAGAGAATCAGGGTGTACAACTGACTGGAAAGCAGATTGCTCCCCCTCTTCCCACGACATGGTCCAGTCTTCCAATCTTGTCTCGTGTAAGATTCTAGACTGCAAGATTGAGTAGAAACACAGGGAAGAAAACCTGAAAGTCCAGGAGGTTGTGGTTCCCATCAGGGGTGGAATGGGGATTCTGTGTAAGAAATTAAGTTGGGTTATAGAAAATAAGCCAAGTGTTCTTAATTCAATAATTGTATTTGTGGACTGAGATTCATAGTTGCTTCAGAAACTCGAGAACAGTAATATGTTCATACTCTTGAACCTCAGTAGCTCTAAAATAGGATGGCAAAAGTGGTGGAGCTAACAGTCTACTGTGAAATAAAAATAAATAAAAAATTCAACAAGATTTCCTAATGTCCTCATTTCTCAACCTGAAACACTCAAGTCAATAGAATTTAGCTCTAAATTGCTTACTTAGATTATTATTCTCAAAATGTGTTCCTTTCTGGAAGTAGGTAATATTGTATAAGATAAATACGGAATGCTGCCAGCTGCACATTCATGTTTACTCATGAGAGTTAGTATTTTTTAGGACACAGTTTCCAGTTTAGTGAAAGAGTCAAGATCATTAGCATAAAAGCCTGAAGTTACCATAACATTGTTTTGTCAGACAACTGCTGTGTCACTCCCTTTGTGACTAGACAACAGGAAAACAGGGTAAGAATATAAGCAACTCCATTTGGGTTTGACTTTTCTTCACAAAGACTCAAAGGAATCATACAATGAATATAAAAGTTACAAATCCTCTCCATTCTCTGCAAGCATCTTAGTTCAGGCTATTCTCACATTTATCTATTGGTAGAGGACCCTCCTTCCATCTCTTATTTTATAGAGAAAAAATACGACCAATAATCATGGTCCCAACATACATAAGTATACATGTGTGTATTCCGTATTATATCGATAATACTGCATATAATATACATGTATTCACACATTGTGTATCTGCAGAAGAATTATTGGCTTCAGATGTGGATTTCTCTCTATGAGATATACAGACATGAAACATGTGCTAGTCACTGTTCTAAAAACTTTCAATTTATTATCTCCTTAAATCCTTACTAAATCACCCTCCATTAATGGATGAGGGCACTGAGAAGAGAACAGTTCAATACAATTAATAAATGGTAAAGGAAGAAATGAAGAGGAGTTCTTGGATGGTAGAGTGAGACATAAAGATGTCAGATCATCAGTCTCTGAATCTTGCCTTTTAAACACCAGATTAAGATTAATATCTTTATTCTGTCTCTCTTTGAAAAACAGTAGCACTACTTAATGTAAGCAAAGAATCCTGTGGCAATTAGTAAATGGTAGAGTAAGAAATGAAGAGGAGTCCTTGGATGATAGCGTGGGAAGTAAAGATGTCAGATCGTCAGACTCTGAATACCACCTGTTAAATACCAAATTAAGATTAATATCTTTATTCTATATCTCTTTGAAAATCAGTAACAATACTTAATATAAGCAAAGAATCCTGTGGTTTTCATATACTTCATCTCATTTGACATTCAGACCATTTGACGGGGGTGGGGGGGAATCTATTGCTATCACTATTTTATAAATAATGAAACCTAGTCTCCAAAAAGTTTAAATGACCTTTCTGAGATTCAATATCTAGTGAAGAGTTAGAGGAATTAATCCTAGATCTTCTGATAGCCAAAACATCATGCTATTCTTTATGTAACCAGGGTCTTTTGTAATAATTCATTTGGAGCTTCCCTAACACCCTAGCAGCCTACATAATATTGGCAGACCATGCTAGAAGGAAGTCTGAAGTGCTTCTGGAAAAGTGGTGGGTCGACAATGATTTCATTGGTGCAACTACTCTGCCACAGATCCGCAGTTTCAGCTCATTCTAGAGCAACAAAACAGTTTTGGAAATTCAGTCTTGGGATTATTCTCAGGAAATCAAACCTCGGGAACTCTGAAAGTAGTTCTTTCTGTAAACTCACTTCATTTGAGCTATCTGGGGAGAATACAGTTTCCACTATGATCCAGGTTGATACAGTGTATGTCACCTAGAATGCATATCCATTATGTTTAGTGGTACAGAGGCACTGCTTTTAAGTGTGATATGTCTAGTCAAGGGGAGTTATTTATAAGCCTCAAAAGTAGGAAGGGAGGAATTAAGGAGAGGAGAACGGGAGCAAGAGAAGGAGGGAGGGAGGTAAAGAGGGAGGGAAGGAGGGAGGGTTGGCAGAAGAGAGGGAGAAAGGAAGGGAGGGAAGAAAAGAGAAACAATTTCCTACCCCCGGGTGTGGAGCTAAAAGTCATAAAACATTTCTCATGCCCTGTCTATATACACAGGAAATTATATACACAGAGACACTTTAAATAGAAGCAGCTGATCTGTTCCTTTTAGCTGGCCCCTGTGGGAACTCCTCTGTTATTCCCAAAGAACTCTCTTATTTTGCAGTTCAACATGTTTTTTTCCCAGTTCTATTTGTGAATTTGAAATGTTAGGATTATCTTCCAGTAAACTATTTCTTACACGTAATAACCCACTCTGGGTCTGAGTTGGTCAGCCAACGTTGATGTGCCTGTGTCCACCGAGGCTCCCTTCTGTACTTCAGTTCTCAGTGTGCTTCAAGCCTGCTTTGCATTGACTGCCGAGCATGCCCGAGGTGCATATTATTAATTCCATGGCTTATTTTGGAACTTGCCCCTGAGACCATTCCGGCAACTGCCCATCAGCCTGAGATCTACAATCTTCAGTGTCTCATATTTTTCTACCAAAATAATTTATATTATCATTATTTTCCTGTGTTCCTTCTAGAATAGTATCATCTGTTGAGTTTTTATTCGACATGCATAGCCCAAAGTTTCTAGACTAGAGTAATTAAATGAAGCAAGGAAGACACTTCTTGATTGCAATATGTTATTGGTAAAGGGGAGCATTTTGCAGGTAAAGATTTTTTCCCCTCCACAAGTAACACAATGCCATCTGTTCCCATTTCACACAAATCAGGACTGAGGGAACAACATGAAAGAGAAAACTGGGTCAGCATTTACATTTCAAGTCAGGTTAGATGTTGTTTTGTCAGTTTCTTTAGACTAGAAATCTAAAGGTTAAAGGATTATTTCAGACAGGGTGTGAGCAAACCAGAAAAACGGATTTCTTTGGTAGCCCCAAAAAACTGAGACCCAAGTAGAAGCAAGAAAAATTATAGAGAAAACGTAATGTTTTGTCTAATCTAAATCCGTCCTTAAACTTATGAGACCAAAGGAGAAGAAAACTCACTTTAACTCATAATTGATAAATATCTGTGTTCAAATAGTCCTGATTTTCAAACTGTTCTTGGTCCAAACATGTGCCTCTAGGTTACATGGTAGCTTACAGGGTTATCCATCTGAGAGTGGTCTAGAAATATCTAGGATTTGCAAAGATAAATCTCAAAGCACATAACACCAAAATTAAAACACACTATCTCTTCTTACAGCAAAGACTAACATTTTGCAAAATCTTAGGGTGACTGTATTGTTAACTTTGTGGTCAAGTAAAACCAACAAAATTAGAAAGCCACATTCATCCTTCAGGAATATCTTGAAAGATGTGGAGCCAAGACAAATTCTATCTGCTGACTCAATTGTCTGTATGTGCATATGTGTGTGTGCATGCATGTGAATTCACGTGTGTGTGTGTGTGTGTGTGTGTGTGTGTGTGTGTGTGTTGGAGTGGCAATCAAATAGAATTTTGTTTTGTAGTTAGGGCTAATGTATACCTAACTAAACATTATTATCACAAATCTCCTTTCTTCATTCTGTACATTTTATTTTTATATGTTAAAAATGATTTGGTGCTAATAGCCTCTTTTTAATTTTTGTCTTGTTTTGTTTTTAGAAACTTTTCTTCAAGGCCCAAATCTGTTTAAGTGTTTTGCTCTTCTCTTATAATATTTGGTGTAGATTTTGGTGGATTATATGTAATTCATTGGGCAGTGTTCTGTCATTCACTTCCTTGCTAAAATTCTTTATTGTCTTCTCACTGCCCTTTGTATTAGATATAGATTCTCTGTCTTGGTGTGGGAGAAACTGCATGGTCTATCTCCAAAGATTTTTTCCATTTTAGAGTTTTCTTCCTAATTCTACTTTGCAAGCATGAATTTTTCAGTTGGTGCATTTTATGTTCTAAAAATGTCAGTTAGGTCAATTGTTCAGTAGGTTTGAATTTGCTGGTATTTTGACCCATATCTGAAAATTACTGACACAGGCTTATTAAAATCTTCAACTATGACTGTTCTTTTGTTTTCTTCTGTTGATTTTTGCTTTATATAGTTTAAGGCATTTGTATTAGGTGCATATATGTTTAGGGTTTTGTGGTTTTTTGACAAATTTACCATTGTATTATTAGGAACTATCTCTTTTTATCTTGTAATATTTTTGTTAAAAATCTACTTTGTCTGATATTAATTTTGCTTTACCAGCTTTCTTGTGCTTAGTGTTGCATTATTTTAATATTAACCTATTTATATCTTGTATTTAAAATATGTTTCCAGCAAGCAGCATATATTTGGTCTATTTTTCATCCCATTTGGATAAAAATGGGGTTCTTAATCCAGTTAGATTTTGTAATGTTTATTTTTACCTTTCGATTTTGAAATATTTTTAGATTTACATAAATGTTACACTAATAATTCAGAGAATTTACATATAACTTATGCCCCGATTCCCCCAGTGTTAACACACATAACTACAGTACAATTCTCAAAACTAGGAAATTAATATTGGTATAATACTAAATAAATTAACTAGACCATAAGCCTTACTTGAATTTATCAGTTTTTCCAGTTATGCTTCTATTTAACCCTTTCTGAATCAAATTTAAGATCTCCTAATGCATTTAGCTATTGTCTCCTTTGCTTCTTCCAGTCTTTCATCGTTATAAATCTTTTCTTATCTTCTATGATCTTGACACTTTTGGTGAGCACTGGTCAGCTATTTTGTAGAATATTTGGATTTATTTGATGTTTCCTCATGATCAGATTGAGATTATGCAATTTTTGACAAGAATACTTCAGGAATGTTATCTTTTTTTTTCAGTACATTATGCCAGGACATACAAGATTTTTATGCCAGGGCATACAAGATTTTTTATCTCATTGCTGGTGTGCTAAACTTCATCATTTGGTAAAGGTGGTATCTGCTGAGTTTTACCACTATAAAGTTACTATATTTCTCTTTATAGTTGACAAATGTCTTTGGAGAGATATTTTGAAATTATGCCGATATCCTGTTCTCCTTGAACCATTGGTTTTTGATTTTGACTTCTATTGGTGAATAACATATTTCCAACTTGTAAATATTACTCTGACACATTTATTGGGCAAGATGTGGGGTTGTTCATTTTGAGTGAGGCCAGAGAAGAAAGACCACTGTGATAAATTCGACCCACCATGCCACTTGAAATATATAACCTGGTAGTACTATGGTTAGAAGCATCCGTGGAAGAGAAAGATGCCAAACTGAGACCCTGACAAGCCCCAGTAGGAGAATCATAGCACAGACCTGTGAGGTTATGGAACTAGGCTATGCCATCTGCAGCAAATAACTCATATGTCATTTGAAAAGCAGCTCATGACTTGATTCAGGGTCATGGTGGAAACTGAGCATCTGACTGTGGAAAATCAAGTCTCCGTGATGTGCTGATCACTGAGACCCAACAAGATGGAATATGAGACAGGTTGATCAATAATTTATCATAAGATAGAATAGATATTTTACATATGGAATTGGAATTGAGCAGGCTAGAGATTATAGCAATCTGCACAAAGAAGTGGCCCAGATATGCATATCACCAACTGTACAACTCCATTTCTTCAGCTCATCTTTATGCCTTCATGAGTTAAGAGCTGACAGAGGAAGGAAATGCCCAAACCGAACTCATAAATAGGCCAACTTGATATATAGGTGCGAGATGAAAATGAGTTGTTTTTGCAGCAAGGTTCCAGTCAAGGCCAGAGGAAGGGACATAACATCAATTGGGAGAGTACTTGGAGGTGCATCTGGTCATCCCCTTTATATGGAGAGAGCAACAATCTTAAATAAGGGCATACATGGGCTCATGGGAAGTAATTAATAAATAACCTAGCTCCCTGGTCAAGGGCCCATAATCAGAGTCAAATCAGAAGTTCAAGGAGAGGAAAAATGTGTATGAACTCTCGGGCATAAACATAGAGTGTGAGCATCTCTATAGAACTTGTTCATGCCACTGTAGATGAGGTGCTAAACAATCAAGCGAAAAGAATGACTCTGCTAGTTGATATCAGCCAGCTCTGTCCTCAGCCAACCCAATGCTAGCAAAATTAGTTCATGAATATTGTTCCTATTATGGTGGAGACAGAAGCTACAATGAATTCGGCAGCTTGGGTTCCCTCTCATCAGGACTAACCTAACTATTGCTGTGTTAATCTGCCAGGAATAAGGAGCAAAGCTGAACCACAGATGAGGTAACATGCTTTGAGGAAATCAGCCAGCCATGCATTCGCATGTAGTTACATCAAACCCCCAACCATACAAATTTTAATATTCCTATTCCTGCTGTAACAAATTACCACAGATGTAGCAATGAAAATAGACCAAATTTATTTTATTTCAGTCTTAAAGTCAGATATTGAAAATAGGTATCACTGGACTAAAATCACATAGAACAAGGTAGGGCTGTGTTCCTTTCAGAGGCTCTAGGGGAGAACCCATTTTCTTGGACTTTCTGTCTTCTAGAGACTTCCTTGTTTGGTTCCATAGTCACATATTCTTCTCAGAATCTCACACCGATGCCTCCCTCTTCTATCTTTTAAGAATCTTTGTACTGTATTGTGCCCAACTGGATAATCCATATAATCTCCCTATTTTAGGATCTTTAATTTAATCACACCTGCAAAGTCCCTTTTGTCATATGAGGTATCATTGTCACAGGTTCTAGGGATTAAGAAATGGACACCATGGTGGGAGGGGCATTATATTGCCTGACACGACAGGATTGATTCTGTACATGGGTTTGTCCTTTTGTTTTGTTTTGTTTTGCCTTCAATACTTGAGACAGTACAACTATCCAAGGGCTCAGAGCAACTGATCTACTGGCATGGCATTGCTTCAAATCAGGGTACCCACCTTACAGCAAAAGCAGTGTAGCAGTGGGCATAGCAACATAGGTTTCATTCATCTTATTACATATTGCACTATCTAGAAACTACTGGTCTGATACAGTGATGAAGTGACCTCCTGCAGGAGCAACTGAAGTTCCTCTCTAACCTAAAGATGATTAACTGCAAATATGGGGTTTTTCCTTCATCCAACATTTATTACATGGCACTATGTCACCTACATCTATGTATAGATATAATGCATGTATCTGGATACTAAGGGAGTGATGGCACTCAGCATCACTTCCTCTCCCTGCAAATTTAAGATTTGTGGGTCTGGAATGTCTGGTTCCTCCAAAAAATAAAAAAAGAGTTCCACCAGGTGACAGAGTGAGTTGCACCAGATTGAAAGCTATGACTATTACCTGTACTATGGAATCTTTGTGCTAGTAGATCAGGAAACAAAGACAGGCATTTTGCCATCCTAGCATGGGTAGATGACTCTGGTCATCATGGAGAAGTGATAATGGTTTTTCACAAACTGGGCAAAGAGGAGAATCTAGCACTTTGGTGGTCCCTGGATGGGCTCATGGTATTCCCAGGCCCAGTTACAATTCTCAATGTACAAGTACATTGACTATGGCATTTAAGGACATGGTAAACAGGAGCTCAGTCTCTTAAGGACAAGGATTTAGGTAAGCCTGCAAGGCAAGGCTCCCAGACCAGCAGGAGTGCTTGCTGAGGAGGAAGGCAACCTGGAATCAGAGATGGAGGAGAAACATGCTGAGTTGGATTCATGTTGGCCTAATGGCCAATTGTAGCAGTGACGTTTGTAGTTTGCCCCAGTGATTCTCCTGTAGAAACATTTCTCTGAAATTATGACTAACAAAGAAGCTGTGCCTGAATGGGGGAAACTCAATGTCAAGGTGATTCTGAATAGTGGAAAGTAATGCCAAAAGTGATTCTGAGCAGAGGAAGTGGTGGTCGGAACGGTGCCCTGCCCTGATTTCCCCGTAACAGCCAGTGTCTCCGTTCCTTACTATTGTGCTAATTAACGACAACTCACAGCTGTCCCCTTTAGTAGCGATTTTCCCTTAGCCATCTAAGGGAAAATGCCTGGGAGGCTGTTCTGCTCACCCACAGACCCCTGTGTGTATAGCTTGGCCCACAACTGGCATAGGGTATACAAGGTGGGCCTCCTTCTCTCAAAGTGGGAATGATGCCATGGCCCCATCTTTGTTTCAATTTGCCCATGTGATTACACTAAAACTGGCCTCCATCTGCAACAACATCCTTACTTTCTTCACCCTAGTTTTATCCTGTTTTTTGCTTGTTTGTTTGGTTGGGTTTTTTTTTTTTAAGAGATCCCCAGTAAATTACTCAAATAAGAATCTCCATGCTAGCTTCTGTGTTTCTCTTTCTAAGAGAACCCAGGAAAAGACATTCACCATCAGATCATATATTTAGAAATATGCATATGTGTTAATCAAAATACGTTGATATCTCTTGTGCTCTCCACTTGCCCACTTACTAACTACTGCAAGCAAGATGCATGCCTGCCTGTGGTCCAAGCTACTCGGGAGGCTGAGGTAGGAAGATCACTTGAGCCCAGAAGGTCGAGACTGCAGTATGCTATGATCGCACCACTGCACTCTAGCCTGGATGACAGAGCAAGACTCTATCTAAATAAAATAAAATTAAATTAAATTAAAAAAATAAAATATTCTTTGTCATGTTCTTCCTTATATTGTAGTATTTGCCTAGGCCTTTGCATAATACTATGAGCACAGTAAGCTTTCGATAAACACTTCTGAATGTAAAGGCAGGAACTAGCTAGTCATACATGGAATTCTTATTTTTAAATTTTATTTTTTTTTTTTTTTGCAAAGCATCAACTTTATAACAGTTCTGAGCTATGTTCTCCATAAATGAATTTTTAATGTATTTTATAGTGGAAAGTTGGCTAATAAAAGACAGGCTCAAGAAACAGCACCAAACCCTCCTGGTCTCAATTCCTTACTGAACAGCATCATTTTTATTGTTGTTTCCAAAATGAGATCATCTTTCTCTTTTGCTTTCATATTAACTAGATTTGCTCGAAGACCTGACGTTAATGTCATCAGTCTGGGCTATTGCATGAGTTCCGCTAACTGAGTTTTAGAATATAGCCAATAGCATGCCATGGAGAAAGATTTGATCTCATCATGCTATAAATCACTTGTTTTCCTGAGGAGATTGGAAATATGACAGGCAGCTGTGCTTTGTCAATGTTTTCATTTATACATATATCTTTCCCACTTCAAAGTTTGCAGAAGAGAAGTGAGATAATGTGATTAGGTGGCCAAGCATATTCCATGTTCTGAAAACTGGGTCATTGTTGAGATTAACTGAAGGATTAAAAGGGTTTAGCAAGGTGGTAAATTTTGATTTGCATATTTCTCTAAAGAGTCTTGACTGTAGTCAAGCCCCCTCCCACCTTTCACAGAGCAGCAAGCCAAAGCCCTACATTCTAGCAATTTAGTAACTGCAAATTACTCTTGCCTGTATTTTTTCTTTTGACCTAGAGCAAATTATCAGTATTTCCACACTAGATTTATTTTCCATAATCTATCAACTGCGTTGCTTCGGGGACACTGAAAATGAGACAGGATAGTGCTAATGTGGCAGATGAGGATCGAAATAATTAAATAGTACTCAGCATAAGGCTGCTATACATCTCTGTGACCAGGCATCCTTTGAAAATGCCTTAAATGCCAATTAAATAAAGACTGCTTAGTGGTGAACATTGCTCAGTGCCACTCTTCCTTTTGGCAATTTTGACCTCGGCAATGGCATTTTCCAAAAGATAAATTAATAGCTTTCTACTAGAAGGGTGAACATAATTTATTCCATCTGGTTCTTTAGTTCACTGGATAGCACTTTATTGTATGAACAGTATATATAAATAAAAAACCACTGTAACATTGAACTATGTATGAATATATACTAATATATATACTGGGGAGCCAAAAAAATATATATATATATACAGTTTAAGAAATGTTATGAATTACTTTTACATTGATGGTAACCACTTAAAGCACCTCTTGTAACTGCTGAAGTCAAATGTGACTTGTATTCATCTTTTGATATTGGCATATGTCGATATTACAATCTTAATACAGTTTTTTTCCTTTCTTAAAATGTGTTTACATTTTTTAGCATGATGTGTATACAAAAATTGGAGAAACAATTCTTTTTAAAAATTTGAAATCTGCAAATAAACAAAAATAAATATTATTCCATTTACTTATTCACATTTTATTCCTCCATTCTATTTAATAAACCAGCTCACGTGTAGTGAGAAGAGAGACCCAAAAATACAAGACTGCAGAAAAGGAATCTATGTAGCCGTAGTTGTATGTTCATGGTGCACATTTGGAACTACAAAGGAAGGATACTGAATCCAAGGGAAGAAGGGTACTGGGAAAGTCTTCTCGGCGAAGATGATGTCAGCAGCTGTGTCTTGAATGAGTTAAAGACAGACTGATGAAGGGTAATATGAGGGGTGTCCTAAGTGAGATGAGCTGTAGTGAGATGGATGAAAGATATCTCTCTATCTCTCTATATCTATCTATCTATCTATCTATCTATCTATCTATCTATCTATCTATTTCTCTATATCTATCTATCTTTCTATCTCTCTATATCTATCTATCTTTCTATCTATCTATCTTTCTATCTATCTATCTTTCTATCTATCTATCTCTCTATCTCTCTATATCTATCTATCTCTCTATATCTATCTATCTTTCTATCTATCTATCTTTCTATCTATCTTTCTATCTATCTCTCTATATCTATCTATCTTTCTATCTATCTCTCTATATCTATCTATCTATCTATCTATCGACCTACCTACCTACCCATTCATTCATTCACTTACTTTCTTACTTATGACAAGGCATTGCTCTGTTGCCCAGGCTGGAGTGCAGTGTTGCAATCATAACTCACTGCAGCCTCAAATGCCTGGACTCAAGTGATCCATCCCCCTCCACTTCCTGAGTAGTTGAGTCTACAGGTGTGAACTGGCACATCCAGCTGATTTCTTTGTACATTTTTTTTTAGAGATTGGGGGTCTTACTATTTTGCCCAGGCTTGTCTCCAAATCCTGGCCTTAAGCAATCTCCCCACTTTGGCCTCCTATAGCACTGAGATTACAGGTGTTAGCTGCTGCACCTGGCAGACATTTAAAGGAGGAAAAGCCACTGTGACATCAGTCAGACAGGGCTAGAGGAACTTTAGTGGGATACTCAAAATAAAACATTTTTCAAAATGACACAAGATATATGTGCATGCTGAATTAAAACTTTTTTTCTAGAATTTTTGTTGTCAACATAATGAGCATATTTATTTAAGCTAATATTTTATCACTTGGGGGAAGTTGGATGGGGTAGATGTGGGTTTGCTTTTTTCCTCGTACCCTAAATTTGGCATTCAGCTTGCCCAAGGGCAATAATTCCATGGAGCACAGAGGTAGAAAACTGCAGCATGGTGTGGATACAACATGAGCCCGAAGAGCCTGGTGGTTTCACAAGCTGAATCCAACCTGGTTGTCACTTCAAGAAGATTGACCTTTCTTGATGATAAAGGAAAGTCAATGAAAATTTATACATTTGAAGCATAAAAGGGGCATGATACACTGTTCTAACATCCTGGTGCACTACTTACACAATTCTTATTAAATTCTAAGTCATAGATATGAGAGCTATTGTTAGGTGAAGGAAGAATAAATATTCTAAGTCACTATTTTTATGATCCCATATTTTATCATAGGCAAAGTTTCCCATTTTCATTGTTTTGTTTATGATGTTTTTCCCTTCTCTAATGAAGTATGTTTTCCATTAATACCATTTAATACCATTAAATAATATCAGACAGTTTTCCTATGAATGATCAATAAAAGTTAATAAATCAAGCAATATTTATTCAGAACTTACAATGTGTTGAGTACTGTGTTTTCTTTTGGCAAATAAAAATGAATATTCCATGAAACAATTGTTCTAAAAAAACCTAAGGCAAATATTTTGGAAAGTAAAACTAAAACCTGAATCCATGTAGCGTGATTATTTCACAAAATAATTACTTGGGTTTTTTTTTTTGTTGTTTGCTTGTTTGTTTGTTTTTGAGTTGGAGTCTCACTCTGTCGCCCAGACTGGAGTGCAGTGGCCGCTCCCGGCCACCGCAGCCTCGACCTGCTGGGCTCCGCGATCCTTCCGCCTCAGCCTTCCAAGTAGCCGGAATTACAGGTGTGCGCTACCACGCCCGGCTGATTTTTTGATTTATTGTAGAGATGAGGTCTTGCTGCCCAGGTGGGTCTCGAACCCGCAGGCTCAGGCAATCCACTCACCTCAGCCTCCCACTGAGCCCGGCTCTAATTACTTGGTTTTACACTGGAAAATAATTTCATAATGTTTTATTTTTTAATCCTACCAAAACCTTTGTAACATTAATATATGTTCAAAAGATAGCAAGTTTGTAGTTCAATTTTGCATTTTGAAATGACTATAGCTATCTGAAAAAAAGACAAGCTACACAAATTACTTATTTGAATCTTTTAACTGATTTTTCAGAAATATCAATCAATACAACCATCGCTTTATTTAAAAACACACACACATAATTGACCAAATCGAATTTTCACATAAACAAATTGTGACTAAGGGTGAGAGTGCAATACACCAGTAGCAATACCGATGCTGAGACATCCGTGTTTAATCACAGAGCCAGGTAAAATCGATCACTAGGGTCTGTGAAATCTATATTTGCCGTTTACAATCAGAAACCATACATAGAACCTATATGCAGAGTTACAATATATACTTTAAAAACTACAAAAGGAATGCATTTTAGTTGTAAAAAGTCAAAAGACATAGGAATGTATACAATAAAAAGTGAAATTCTCATCTTCTTTCACTCTCTTCCAAACTCCGTGCCAGAGATGATTACTGTTGCCTATTTACTGTGGTTTTTAGTCTCACATTTGCAAATAAGCAAAGTTTCAATATCTTAAGCAAATAAGATCATGCCATGAATTCTTTTCTGTATCTTGCTTTCATTCACTCAACATGCTCTTGGAAAACTTTCCATGTCAGTATAAACAGATATACTTTTTATCTCAAAGAATTGCAAAGTGTTTAAGTCTTCATAATTGCAAAGTATTTTCTTGTATAGATACAAGATAACTTTTTTTGTTGTTTTTTGAGGTGGAGTCTCACTCTGTCACCCAGACTGGAGTGCAGTGGCCGCTCCCGGCCACCGCAGCCTCCACCTGCTGGGCTCCAGCGGTCCTTCCATCTCAACCTTTCCAGTAGCCAGAATTACACGCATGTGCTACCATGCCCGGCTGATATTTTGATTTATTGTAGAGATGAGGTCTCGCTGCCCTGGCGGGTCTCAAACCTGCCGGCTCAGGTAATCCACTCACCTCAGCCTCCCAAAGGCGCGGGATTACAGGCTGAGCCACCAAGCCCGGCTGATAACTTTTAAAATGTTTGCTTTGTTTATGAATTTTTCTTCCACTTTTTATAAATTTCAAACAGTGTTGCAATGACCCTTCTTATATGTATAACTAGATACAAAATTGCAAGTATTTATCTAGTGTGAAATTACTATGTATGTTGTATGAGAGTACTTATTTTCTTATCTCATTACCAAAACTGGGTTTTATCAGTCTTTTAAATTGTATCTAACTTAGGACTAAATATGACATTTCATTGAAGAAATTACCCATGTGCTTATTTTTTGTCTTTTTCTTTTCTCTTTCTTTTTCTTTCTTCCTTCCTTCCTTCCTTCCTTCCTTCCTTCCTTCCTTCCTTCCTTCCTTCCTTTCTTTCTTTCTTTCTTTCGAGTTGGATGTCTCACTCTGTGACCCAGACTGGAGTGTAGTTACACATTCATGACTCACCACCACCTCGACCTCCTGACTCAGGCGATCCTTCCACCTAAACCTCTCTAGAAGCTAGGACTACAGGCACGTGTCTGCACACCTGGCTACTTTTTTTTGTAGAGTCTAAGTCTTGCCGTGTTGCTCAGGCTGTTTCCAAACTCCTGGCCTTAAGCAATCCTTTTGCCTGGGCCTCCCAAATTGCTGGGAGTCCAGGTGTGAGGTACCATGCCTAGCTCCCATATGCTATTTTTTTAAACTAGAAATACTATTCATTGAAATTAAATAAGTAAAATACAGACTCATGGCAATTGAAAAAGATTTTGTAACCTCTTATGTTGGACATAGTTACAGACAACACCTTCGATTAAATAGAGATCAGGTCTTCTTCAAGTTATAACACACATATTTTGAAAAATAGTCATATATTTATATATCACATATTTCTATGTACCATAATTTAATTAGAAAGGAGTTTTTTTATTACATATTATCATCTGTATTGAGTATCAAATCATCATTACATTCTAAACTCATGCACAGCTGCTTGATTATTCAAGTCTTCTAGAAAAATGAAGTGATTCTGACAGTAATAGGGAAAGCATTGTAGATTTGCCTTCTTTGGAAGACAATGTTATTATGAGCCTCTACGTATGCTATTGAGCAGTATTAATGTGGTACTTTATTCTACTGGTGGGCTTTTTTTAAGTTTAATAATATTTTATTTTTCAACAAAAATAAATGTTCATGAACAATCACTTAGGCTCCAGGATGTCAACCCCTTTGTTAAAGCTGCCGTATATTGTATGACTGTGGGCTGAGGTCCACAGAGACCTAGGGAAGCAGTGTCATGCAGATAGGGGCTATATTTCTCCTGTAAAATATAATAATTTGTTAACCTAAGGGACTTACCTAAATCTTCCCTGGAGTAAGATGGTAAAGTAATTGATAATATCCTACATCATGATCATCATCAGTCTGTGATTTATGCAGAAGGCCAAACTCTCACTGACACTTCAGGCTAGTAAAATAAGGATTCTTCATTTTTAAGCCGCATAAGCTATAAAGCGAGTCTAGGCTGATGTGGTATACAAATTAACTTTACGATTTATGATTACTTTTTCCCCTTTTCTTAAGTTTCTGATGTGTCTTTGTTACTGGATGGTATGTAAGTAAGCTAATTAAGAAAGACAAAAATACAAAAATTCAAGATATATAGTTACATGTACAGACAAATACAAATTTTCCTCTCTCTCTCTCTCTCTCTCTCTCTCTGAGTTGCAGTCTCATTCTGTCATCTAGGCTGGAGCCAGAGGCACAATTACAGCTCACTGCAATCTTGACCTACTGAGCTTAAGTGATCTTTCTGCCTCAGCCCTCTGAGTAACTGGGACTACAGTCACGACCCATGCCTGGTTAACTTTTACTGTTTTATAGAGATGAAACGTCGCTATGCTGCCCAGGCTGTTCTCAAACTCCTGTGCTTAAGCAATCCTCCTAACTTGGCCTCCCAAAGTGATGACAGGTATGGGTCATCGTGCTCAGCCTCAAGTTTTCTTAATAAAAGACTTTTATCTGCAGCAAAAAAAGATGGCTTATACTGATAATGGTATCCTAACTCATGAAGTTAAATACTTGTTTTTAATGGTTGTAGACATTTATCTATTCAGTGCTACCCAAATAACCATAGTCAAAGTCCTAACTATTCATTCACTCATACATTTATTCACTTATTACACATTTATTTGACACATTTATTGACTCTTCCTACTATATTAAAAATTATTTTAATCAATTTGTTCTAGAATCAACCTATTCCAACTTTCCAAATCTTAGTTTGCTCAACTCCCTCCTTGGTTTCATTAACAGCCACTCTCTGCAGCCTCCCTATTTTGACTTTACTTCCCCAAACTTTTTACCAGCCAAAAGGCTCTTGTTAACTAGAACCTTACTATCTCTCCTTGCCCCAAAGAGACCCTAAGTACAACTGGCCTTCTTGTCAGACTTTTCATAATTCACATGGATTGTTCTTACGTATTCTGAAATTTTCCTTCATGCTCACCATTTTCTTTGCATAATAACCAGTTGCTATAAAGGAGAGCAAATTGTTGTAGTCCTTTCTTCTGAAATGCTCTATTCCTATTAAAAACAAAAACAAAAGCAAAAGAAACAATTCTCAAATGTTGTTGCTTACTCCAGAAAGAAAGAGTTTTCTGTTCTAAGACCTAAAATATACTGTACTTCGTGAGACTGTGACTAAAAACAAACCCCCAATTTTTTTTGTTATTGTTGTTTGAGTTGGGGTCTCACTCTGTCACCCAGACTGGAGTACAATGGCCACTCCTGGCCACCGTAGCCTCGACCTGCTGGGCTCCGGCGATCCTTCCGCCTCAGCCTTCCCAGTAGCTGGAATTATAGGCATGCGCTACCACGCCCAGCTGATTTTTTGATTTATTGTAGAGTTGAGGTCTTGCTGCCCAGGCTGGTCTCGAACCCATGGGCTCAGGCAATCCACTCACCTCAGCATCCCAAAGGCACGGGATTACAGGCTGAGTCACCGAGTCCGGCTTCCCCAAATATTTTTGAAGAAGAAAAGAATGCAATACAAATTGGCAAGGAGTGGTGATTTGAAAGCTGTAAATGTATACTAAAAAAAAATCCGGCTACTTGGAAGACTGAGGCGGAAGGATTGCCAGAGCCCAGTAGGTCGAGGCTGCGGTGGCCGGGAACGGCCACTGCACTCCAGTCTGGGTGACAGAGTGAGACTCCAACTCAATAAATAAATAAATAAATTAATTAATTAAAAAAGAACGATGTCACGTTGAGATTGTTCAGCTGATTTTTTTTGTTCCTTTTCTGTTTGACGCCTTCATGTTTTCTATCTGATTGGTTGGGGAAGAAAGTTTTGAGCAGTCTCTGGCATAGGATATCACAGAAACCCCTCAATTTAACCCCATAACCCCACTGTAAGTTGAAAATTTCATATGTTGAAAATGTGTTGAGTATACCTAACCTCTTGAAAATCATAGGATAACCCTGCCTACTTTAAGCACGCTCAGGACACTTACATCACCCTACAGCTAAGCAAAATCCTCTCACACAAAGCCTATGTTGTAATAAAGGGTTGAATGTTCCATGTAATTTATTGAATACTCCACTGAAAGTGAAAGAATGATTGTATTCAAAGACTGGTTTTTACCCAAAGTGTATTGCTTCTGCACTATTGTAAAGTCAAAAAAATATTATAAGTTGATCCATGGTAAATTGGGGGCTGTCTGTACTCAGTTGATAATAGACATTATGAAGCCAAGACTAAGAACTAAGTACCTACAATTCCAGGTTACTGAGTAGTGGCCTAGGAGTCCAGGGATATTGGAAATAACCCAATTTCTGATGCAGAAGGAAAAAGTTTTTTAAATCCAGGAAAATATGTGTAAACATTTTTGGACTACTTTGTCAATGCCTAGCAATTTGCAAGGTTACAAAAAAGTCTTTGTATCAACAACTCTCTACAGACACACCCTATGAAATGTAAGAGGACAGGCAATGGATATTGTGCATTTATTGTTGTGTCATTTCCATAGAGGCCCTTGCCTGTTGTGACATCATTTTAGCCACATGAGGAATTTCAGACTGATATCCGATTCTTACCATGCAGTATCTAAAATTCATTTGGAAATAGGATAGGTTTGAAATGTTCATATAGAAAATGTGATTGGAAAGAACAAAAATACCTTCTCACTAAGTTGTCAAAGTGAAAAATAGAGGTGGTAGAATAATAGTTATTAAATAAAATTTGAAATGTACACAGAGGCACCTCTAACTTGTCTGTAAATTGTTTTCTTTTTTCTTTCTGATGAATCTCAGGGTACTACAGTGATAGGCTTTTGCACCTCTAGTAGCACAGTTGCACTTACCACACATTGCTTTCTTTTTCAAATGTATTTTTTGAACTGCCCATTACTTCTGACTTTTTTCTCTTTTCCAGCACATTTAGCATTGAATCAAGACAGTGTCATTTCACATGCAAGTCCAACACCATTCCAGGCCCTTTGACCCTTCTTCAAATAGCTAATTCCCTGGGGCATGGAGGTGGAGGCAGAGATGGCAGCAAATGACAAAGTGCTGAAAATTCTACTGCCTTCATTAGCTACTTAGCTGTCAAGGTCTTTATTTCTCTGCCAGACTGACTGACGCTAGTATGAGTCACATAGATTGAAACACTTAATAAGAAAGAAATTAAAATGAAATAGATTCCTGAAGGGCCATCATGCCTGCATATCTATAAATATTTTTTATGATTTTGATTTTTACTTCTGTGACAATAAAAACTAAGACTAAAATTTCATATTAGTATTCAATAGCCATGTAAATATCAATATTATCCAATAATGGTTTATAGTAAATGGTCACCTTAGTATTGTCTTTAAAAAAGAAAAAAAAAAGTTAAAAGGGGAATTTTCAGTGGCCTTTGTCGAATATATGCATTCTCAGAATTCTATAATGGCCTCCAGTGATCCTTGTTTTTATATAATCTCTTTGAACATGGGTTGAACCTCTCATTATTGGGAGGTATCACTCCCATTATTATATTAGATTCCGTGGCAACAGGGATTTTTCTGATGCAATAAATTTAATTAACTTCCCAAATTAGTTGACCTTAAAATAGGGAGATTATGTAGGTGGTCTTGATCTTGTCACACTGGTCTTCTAAATCTGGACCTAGAGCAGGAGTGTCTAACCTTTTGGCTTCCCCGAGTCACATCAAATAAAGAGGAATTATCTTGGACCACACATAAATTATATAATATAGTTAGTGTATATACATAACAAGACTGCATTAATTTTTATTATAAAGTTTGGAAAAGTGAGAACAATATAAAACTAGTGGGAAATTTGACCTTGTTTTGTAAAACTAATCTATTAGTGTCTTGTTCGATGGACGTGGTCACAATTCATCGTGAGTTCTCAAGGTGCTCATCAGAAATGTTTGTTTGAACAAATGTGTGGCGCTGCCAAAAAGTGATGTCACGAATAAGGAGTGATGGTGAGCTTCAAAAATGGAAGTACACATGGGGTCATGAAAAAAATAAATGCTAAAACACACCTGATGTTAAAAGATTTTGTGGGACCACATTCATAGCTGCCTTGGTCACATGTGACCCATGGACCATGAGTTGGGCAGACCTGGTCTAGAGAGACAGAGATGGAGGAAGTTGGAGAAGTCCAACAAGGAGTCAAGGCACAATTGCTGGCCTGAAGGTGGAGGGGGCCACAAGCCATAAAATAAAGTTGGGAACACCTAAGAGCCCAAGGCAGCCCTCGGCAGACAGCCCAAGAGAACCCAAACTACAGTCATATGAAAGAAAAGAACTGAATTCTGCTAACAATGAGAGAAAAAAAAACCAGCCCCAAAACGTCATTATTTACCTTTACAACACTCTGAGTCTCTTAAGCAACCTGAGGTGACCCACCAGTATGGTCCATCACTCACTTGACCTGAAGATCCCCAAGAAGTCATGCAAGTCCAGAGGCTCTAACCTGCACGTTTGCTTCTAGAACACCTGAGAAACTGCCCAGTCATGAAGGGCATGCACATATTAAAAGTCACCAAGTTTCTGAAAGGTGTCACTTTATAGAAACAATGTGTGCCATTCCGATGCTGCAGTGGTAGAGTTGGGAGGTGTACCTAGGCCAAACAGTGAGGCTGGTCACAAAGTCAGTGGCCCAAAAAGAGTGCTAAATTTTTGCTGCACATGCTTAAACATTCAGAGAGTAATGCTGAACTTAAGGGCTTGGATGTAGATTCTCTGGTCATTGAGCAACATCCAGGTGAACAAAGTCCCCAAGATGCTGCCATACGTACAGGGTTCATGGTTGGATCAAACCATACATGAGCTCCCCTTGCCAAGTCAAGATGATCCTCACTGAAAAGGAACAGATTGTTCCCAAGCCAGAGGAGAAGGTTGCACAGAAAAAAGATATCTCAGAAGAAACTGTAGAAACAAAAACTTATAGCATGGGAATAAATTCAGCATAAAATAAACGCAGATAAAAGTGAAAGCAAAAAAAAAAAAAAAGAATCACTCGTAAAAGAGAACTGAGAGAACTGGCTGTGTCATGCCATACTTCTAACCCACAGAACTGTGAACTAATAAGCAGGTCTTATTTTAAGTTGTTAAACTTGTGGCACGTTGTTAAATGTGGCTGACAATTAAGTTCACGAACTTGCCACCGTGCACTGACGTTGGTAGCACTCTACAAACAACTCGGTAATTTTTCATAACCTTGGTATATCAGTGCCTCACAGCTGTGCTCATGCTGACATGTGGCAGTGTCTTGCTGAGTGGAGTTCATTATTGCTGAGTGTTTTTATGTGCCAGCGCAAGAATGTCAGAGCTTGAATTAGAGCAATGAACAAACATTACATTTCCTGCTAAACCTGGCAAGACTGGAAATGAAATCAGGGACATGTTAGTCCTATTTTATGGAGATAATGCCATGAAGAAATGGATTATACATTTTTCTGAGGGGAGAGAAAGTGCCATTGATGAAGAGAGGTCAGGACAGCCAGTAACCTGAACTTAGTTGTCAGACTTCATACAGCAATAAAAAAATTAGTATGCCTTCTTCCCCTAAGAAATCTGACACTAATTTAACTGCATATTTCAAGTTAACTTTTTGTTTTGGATGTTAAAAATGGTATTTTTCTTAGTTACTGTTAATTTTGAGAAGTTTTGACTTAATCCCAGCTTTAAATCTTTTAACCTTTAGCTAATGCAGGAAACAGCTGTAATTGTTCATACACTATTCTTCTTTATACTGGGGGGAGGGATAAAAAAGCCAGAATTATCTTCTGGAGGGTGTGCCTTTGTAATACAGCATTCCCCTGCTAGGTAAAAGTTCAAGGAACCAATTGACATTGGTGTAGCAACTAGATTTTGGGGAGAGGCTGCATACAGTTTAGTGGGGGTTTTTGTGCATGTGGCAGATAAGTGATGGGTTCTTCCACCATGACAATGCACTTGCCCACATTGCACTATTTTAGCAGTTTTTGACCAAAAATGGTTAGACCCTCATCCCTCATCCTTCCTATTCACTCAGACAAATTTTTGTTTGTTTGTTTCTTTGGATAAAATCAAGTCCTCAAAGGGAAACATTTTGTCAATATGGAAGAGGTAAAACAAAAACAAAAATGGCAGAAACACTAAAAGGTATCAAAACTGAGGAGTTCAAAGAATGTTTTGAGCAGTGGAAGAAGCATCTCGATAGGTGTATTGCATCAAAAAGAGAGCACTTTGAAAGAAACCAAGGTTTAACCATATAAGAATAAAATACACAATTTCTAATAAATTAATTCTGTTCAGATTGGTAAAGTAATAAAACTGCATGTCTTGCTTGAACACATTATATTAATGCTAAATTCATTTCAGAAGAGACTAAAAGCAAACAGGGGTGTAATTAAAAACAATTTAGCTAAGAAGATATCACAGAGAAGGCTGCCTGGATTTGAAAAGACATTTCATGGAGATGCTTTTGAAGATACTATCTATTATATTTTAAACAGGGGAGTTTCCAGAGAGAGGCTTCAGGGGGAACTGCATCATTTACAATAGAGGTGTTCATATTTATTTGATGTAAGAAAAGAATGGTATTTTAGGAAAGAAGAGTGCTTCTTTGGTTTTAGATAAGGTGAAATTGAAGAGTAATTCCTTTTTGCCACCAAATAGCTGGGACAAGCCCAGGCAACCTGCCAAGTGATGGTAGAAGAGATAAGACCTACTTCTGGTTTGTCCGTTCATCTTCTCACAGTTCAACAGCACATGCTTCTGCTTTGTTGAAAATGGAGCAGTAAAAGCATGATGCTTTGCAGCTCAGTTTTAATTTAATTTTGTAAAAGAGCCAAGAGGAAAAAATAGAAATTTCGCAACTTCTTTCATCTAAGAGCTTCTAAGTTAATATATACAGCAATTTCCTAATGAGGTCAAGATTTACTTCCCACAGATCATAGCCCTGGGAAACATGGCAGCATCTCACAAGGCTGCAGAGAGAGCTGAAAGGATGCTCTTAATACATAGCACAAAGGAGTTGTTCAATGTGCTCTACTAATCATCTTGGAGTGTATAGCAGAGAACTTGTTTAAGCAGAGTCTCAACAGAAAAGCAACTCTTTTGAGAAAGGGTCATGCCAAATTTAGATCTATCGCTCTGAATACTAATATTGCATTTACTTAGAAACATATCCTGCTGCATTTTATTAAGAAAATTATTGCTTAATCTACTTCTCAGAGAGAGCCAAAGTCATTGGGATCCAAATGACCAAATAAAATGAGTAGTCTCTAGGAATGAGAAATGCCATGTTATACATATTCTGGGTGCCCCCTCAGGGCTTCCAGAGAGAATTCCGTGTATAAGTACTACAAAATGCTAATATGTTGTGATGGCTCTCCTAAAAGAATAGCACCTGAAGGAGGAGCCATGATTGTGCCCCTGAATTCTTGCCTAGGTGACAGGAAGATCCCCAACTAATACACACACAAAAAGGGATCACACTTGAATTATCATGCACCAACTATTCACATTCTGTTCAGAGAGTCCAGATCACTCTCTTCACCTTAACCTTGACACCTCCATCAGTAAAGGAAGCATCTCCATGGAGGTAGGAAGTGGGATATTCCACAATTAGAATAGGGTCACCAATTCTATTGGAGATAGGAGGACTTTAAGGTGATTAGGATCATGGCCTGCAACTGACTGAAGTAAACTGAGCATGTTTCCTATTATAACCTACAGAGACTGCATACTAATCAGAAAGATTTGTTGATGATGAATGATCATGACATTTCTGGGAGTTTAACATGGTCGGCAGTCTGCTAAGGTCCTTCTCGACATGTAAAATGGACAACACACCAACACGAACAGAATCTTGACTTAAGCCACCGCTTTAGAGAATGATGACCCTTCTCCAAATCTGAGACCTGACTATCACATTAAAGTGGTAAAGGGCACCCTTTACTGCTGAAACCCACCTTTAAGGATATTTTGAGGACCTTAAAATAATACCACATGTGTATCTGTGGAAGTAGCCTTCCCCGAAGAAATGAACCAACATTTAAAGGGGAAACTGAGCCAGGCTCGGTGGCTCAGCCTGTAATCCCGCGCCTTTGGGAGGCTGAGGTGAATGGGTTGCCTGAGCCCGCGGGTTAGAGACGCGCCTGGGCGGCGAGGCCTCATCTCTACAATAAATCAAAAAATCAGCTGGGCATGGTAGCGCATGCCTGTAATTCCGGCTACTTGGAAGGCTGAGGCAAAGGATCGCCGGAGCCCAGCAGGTCGAGGCTGC